>NC_080379.1:119434034-119591674 GCF_014773155.1 Arachis stenosperma
TGTCATCATTGTGATGTTCTAAATTTGGTTCATGACTTTGCACTAAATGACTCATTTTAGTCTCTAAAATTTATGTCGTGCACCAAATTAGTTCCTTTCATATTTTGTTCTCTTTTCTTTATAAATTCAAAATTTTAATATCTTTAATGCACAAATTTTAATTCTATTTTTTCATATTTTAAATATAAGTGCTTTTAATAATAGTTTTAAGATTTTAGTTTTAATCATACAAATTTTTTCATAATAATTTTAATATCGATAAATCACGACGTGGGCTAACTTCCATGTAATAAAGAAAGAAACCACACACTCACTTTAAATAATATCATCAACTTAGATGACTAATTATCGTCTCTTCCTGTAAATATTCCAACAAACTCGAGTATTTCACAATCCAATTCTTACATAAACCAGCTTAAACTCTTGTTGACTTAGAAATTCGGAGTTCCTTGCAGATGCTATCCCAATCGCTGTCTTAGAGCTAACGTGAAGGTATTTCAAGCACCTTTATTGCCATCTCTATCCTCTTCGTCTAACCCATTTACACACAAACAGTTTTAGGTACGTCTCGAACAATGATTATGTTATATAATAAAAGAATTATATGATTGATTAAAATTTTTTAAATCCAAAAACACTACATGAAACGTTGAGTACTGTCGGATATACCATCGTAGAGTAGTGGCAGATTTACCAGTGGTAAACAACGTCAAATTTCTAAGGTTAACAAATTACGGTGGATTCTGTTTTCCGATGGTAAATCCAACAGTGATATTTGGAGGAAAATACATTAAATTGGTGCGTCCTTTACGTTTGAAAAATTCGACGGTAACTCCAATTAGTGAAACGCTGTATTTTGGTGTCCCACAATAGGTTATGGTTGGAATTTTTCGACGGTAAATCTGACAGTAAAATGGGATAAATTCAAATCATGAACCTTCTTCCCCCTCATTCAAAACCATCATCACCACATCTCTCTCTCTCTCTCTCTCTCTCTCTCTCTCTCTCTCTCTCCTCTCTCTCTCTCCCTCCCCTCTCTCTCTATCTCTCCTTCTTCTATGTCGCTGTTACCACCATCTACTGCCACAGCCGAGACCACCACTGTCACATCCCCCTCTATCACCGTCAACCCACTGCCGACCCCTCCTTCTTCTCATTCTTCCCCTTCCTCCTTCTCTCCTTCCACTGTCGCCGTCACCATCATCTGCCGCCACCACCAAGACCACCACCGTTGGCACCCCCTCCCGTCACTGTCAACCCACTGCTGACCAATCCTTCTTCTCCTTTTTCCCTCTACTCCTCTCTCCTCGCACCGTCAAATGACCCTCGCCGCCGTCATCATTGCGCCGTCGCTACCCAGCCTTCGGCGAGTTTTTCATCCTTCGGCGACCACCTTTCCACCACTTGTAGCTTCGACGACCACCGTTCCACCACCTTTTTGCCGTTCCGCATTCCAAGTTTTTTCTTAATTATGTTTCTTCGTTCTTCTTTAAATTCTGTTTTGGTTAGATTGTTCATTATTCTAATTTTAGTTAGTTAATTTAGTTAGAGTTAATATTTTTATTTTAGTAGATTTTAGGTGGTTAGAATAGATTTGTTTTAGGATGATTAGTTTGTTATATTGGTGAAAGTGTTGAAAATAGATGAAATTGATAATGCTGCTGATTTTGTGTTGAATATGTTGAATTTGTATGAATTGATATTAAAAGACTATTTGTTTTGTTGAACAATTGCTGAAATTTGGTTGAATAGCACTGACTTGAGAAGAGTCTGTCAACTATTACTTAGTTGCGTTGATTTGCATCTTTGATGTATGTGCTTTCCAAATGTTCGTTTATATGTCTATTTTAAATTGCAAGTTGTAGTTACCATGTGATTTAGGATGCTTGATTTTTGCTTGGCATAGTTAATTAACTCTGTTTGTGACATAGAATTGTAAGTGTTGGATATTATTGCAAATTGAGTTTTGTGTATGTATGTTGTGTACGACAAGTTACTTGATTGAAGTATTTTTCACACTTAGTATCTTTTAGATCCAATAATGTACATTATGGTTGTATTCTAAGATAGTTGCTATTCAGATCATCAAATGTTGAACTTAATGTGTGGTATTAGTCATAGGAATTACCTAGATTTGTTATAATTTATTATTGATCTGTTGTGCTAAATTTTTGTTAATTGGTATGTTATTTGTAAATATGACGACAGGTAGAGGTGCTACGGATCAGGCTGCTGGTCGTGGTTGACTGGTCGTAGCCATGGTCGGGGTAGAAGGAGGGTTTCTTTGAGTACCCCCCTTAGACTTTTGGATCCTGCCTCTCTCTACTCCGACAACCTCGGTGATGCCATAGGTTGTGGGTTTAGCGGACTAGCCGTTCATCATGGTCCTTAACTCCAACTACGTGCCTCCATCTATGCAACGCCGTCGCCTTCTATCGCTCAATAGCCCGCATCCACTGCGACTCTGCCTTTAGCGATGGATGTTGCAACCCCGAAGTCCAGCCACAGATGTGAGCCAGATGATGCCCCTCCACCACCTTCCATCGTACGGTTGACCATTTAGCTTGATAGCGGCACAGGACAAGTATCACTTTAAGTCTCATGTATTTCCTATTTATGGTTATTGCTGAAAGTTCCTGAAAACTATTTCCTCTTTAGTGTAATTAGGTTTATTTGGTTGCTTGGTTATTGTTTCCCGTTTACTAATGATGGTTATTGCTGAAAGTTCATAAAAAATGATTCATGTTTAGTGAATTTAGGTTTAGTTGGTTGCCTGATTCTAGAATTGTCGTATTAATTTGTTTGTGGGTTGTTGTTAGGTTTGCATTAAACAATAACGCGTGTACTCGAAAGACAACCAATGTTATCAAGCTGATGTATGACCATCCCTAGCCCAGCTATAAGCAGATCCACGCTGAGATCAGACAACGATGGTTTAAAAAATGGGCGATAATTACCTTTTTTTAGTTTCAAACCATTTAGATAGTTTATATCCTCTATCTTGCTTAATTAATTTTAAAATTTCATTGTTACAGCTGCACTTTATATGGAATGCTAAGCACGATCTGACCATAGAATAGGTCGACGACTTCAGCAGATACTATGATGTTCGTCAGGGGTGCGACCACCTGACGACCTGACTCTGACCAGAAATAAAGAAGTTCGGTTAGTTCATTGGGAGACGATGAAAGGCTCAGGCATCGGTGCTCCACCAACAGAGCTAACAGGACATCGGCTAGGTCATCCAAATATAACGGTGGCTCAGCAGCCTTCATAAAGACCAAGGTCATGGTATGTAGTGACTTTAATTTTGTGAATAACATAGTTATTCTTTTGCATACCATTACTAGGCATCCTAATCATTTTGTATTTCAATGCAACATGTGTAGTCGAAGTCGTTGGATTGCGAGGTGACATTGGCGGAGACGTTCAAGTACATTCACACGCTGAAGGAGAACAAAGAGAGATTTACTAATCAGCGGTTGTAGGACCATTATGTGAGTATACATACATCTGATTATCTTCTGCTATAAGATTTTTAGAGATTAACTGTATATCTGTCGTACTAATCACAATAACTTGTGTTACACAAGAGTCCTACACATAGATAGAGGCCGTGACTCAACATCCCAGCAAAGTGAGGAGGACACCTCCGCCAATGGCTATGCAGCTTCAGTCGTCGATCCCGATGCGGTTTGGCACAAGACCCGCTTAGCGTCGTACAAGAACCACGTATGGATTGGCGTTGTTCTTCGCTAGCAGCATCCGCACCTCCACGTTAAGGCCGTTATCAGGCTCTACCACAGTCGAGCCCGAGAAAGGTGTGGATTTGAGGCTGCAGGTACAGGAGTTTTAACGCAGCTTTCACCAGCAGCCTCAAGAACAGAATGATTATCAGGAGAGGTATCAGGAGATCCTCACCCATATGACGTCTACGGATGAGCTCAGACTAGTGGAGGGAGTCGCTGGAGTGGCTTCAGCGTATGAAGGCTTAGATGGAGGTGTACCAGACCCAGATGCATGCTGCTGGCGTCGACCCTACAGGTCGTAGCACTGTTGCTGGTGGCAACGGTTCTGCTGGTGCACATGGACATCGCCACCTTCTGCGCCACCGACTCAGGCCAAGGAACTGACGATGATGATGTCGACAACTACCTGAATCTGTAGTTATTAGTATTCGTTTTACTGTTTGATTGTATTTCTTTGATGTACTTGACTTTTAATTTATTTGAACGTTGTATTATTTTTTTTTAAATAATAAATTTTAATTAGTTATTAATTGAACATTAATTGTGAGAAAAATAAATTTAAATTTAAATTAAAATTAACCATTTTCAAATATTTAAAAAAACTTAATATACCGTCAGATTTACCGTAGAATAATCCGACAGTACTATTGCGCGAAACAACATTTTTTAGTGCCGAAATACCGTCGGTAACCAATTGATTTTCGAACTGGTAATCCGTTGCAGAATCCAACGGTAAAAAAATTCGACGGTAACCATTTACCAGCGTGGTTTATACCGTCGGATTTTAATTGATTTTCTGATGATAAATTTGATGATACTCAACTTTTTTCTTGTAGTGAAATGTGTATTTTACAGGAAAAGAAAAAAATTAAAAAAATTGTGTTTTGAATCTTGATTTCTTGTTAAAAACATGCATGTTTTTTGGACAAAAAAAAAAATTATTAATCAATCCTATAATTCTTTTTTTTAAATAACACTTATATATTACAAAATTTATTAATGTTAAATTATTTTTAAAAAAAATGTATAATTAAACCTAAAATCTTAAAAATATTTGTAAAAGTATTTGTATTTAAACGACATATGAAAAAAAGTAGTGGATCTAAATATATGAAAATTTTAAATTAAAAAAATTGGTAAAGGGACTAAATTTAATGCACGATATTCAATTTTAAGTATTAAAATGAGTTTCTTAACGTAAAGTACGTTAAGGACTAATTTGATGCATCTATAATGATAACATAGTGAATAATACATGGACAAATAATGTTGCGATACTTGGCTTAAATGCTATTATGACACTTGGCACAACTGCCTATGCTAGTATGTTAAATGTCACTGATCGACCGGTCATCATGTCATTACATATAACCAAATTATAAATTAATATGTGTTATTAACAATCTACGTTATCAAATCACGTTAGTACATCGTTAATAGAAAATAGGTTATGAATTAATGTATACATGTTTATCAATCTCAGAAATATAATTAATAAAATTAAAATCTCAAAAATAATTTTAATACACATATTAACTTCAAAAACTACTTTGGATAACTCGTTTTTTCATGTTCAAAGAAGTGCATATAACTAATTAGTAGCTCATGGTTTAACTTTGTTGGCTCTAGACATATGATTTTTTAATATGGAGTGAAGATATCCTCTCGATTATTGTAAGTACTTAGTAGTTGATGTACCAAGTTTTGAAAGAGTGGCAAAAATATTGAGTAATGTTAGGTAGTCAATTTTTTATAAGTTAGTTTATTTATATTAAATTTTAGATCTGTTTGCTTTCATCAGGTATACTACAAAAGGAGGGACATTAAAGGTCATCAAAGAAATGAATGAAATGCAATTAAGGAGCAAAGAGATCTTGAGGGTGAGGCTAAGTACAAGAGGAGGATTGATGTCTGAGAAAAAATCACTACGCACGATGAAGATTCTCCTGCTGAAAAACAAGAAAAAATTAAATAAAAGGATATTAAGGTGAACGAGAAAGAGAGAGTTGTCTTGGAACACCATAGAAGTGAAGAACTAGAAATTCAGAGGGAACCGTTGGAGTTGGGATGGGATGCGATGGTAATGATGCCACAGGGGCTACGGGAGGCAGAGCATAACAAGGATAGAAAAGTATTTTCTGTTGAGGATTAGAGTGGCATGAGGTTTTTTGAAAATACGAACGGATAATCCTTTGGTGTATCCGGTAGTTAGGGTGAGTGCAGAATCTATGGGATCTCAAACAATCAGTAACGAAGTAATTTCTGAAAAAATAGAGACTTAGAAATACGGGGATAAACGGAAGAAGGGTTGATCTGGTGTTGAACAAAAGTTCAAGTGGGGTTGGGTTGAAGCATATAAGGCCCAATATGTTAGTGGAGTGTGGCGACGAAGTGGCTGTGTGGTGCGATGGAGAGTATGTCATTGTGCATTTTAAAAGAGCCTCTTTGCTGGCTGCTGCTGGCGACGGTGAAGAGAGGGACGTGGCTGGTCATGGAGTTTGCGAAGGGTTGATGCGACAGTGAACAGCGCCGACGAGGCAGATCTGGGAGTAGTGCGGAAATCAGCTGCTAGTGGCAGAGGTGATAATGTCCACGCTGAACTTGATGGTGTGGAGGGCATGGAAGAGCGTGAAGCCCCTTATGCACCCAACAAGCAGAATCAAGCCGAAAAAAAGATCGGTAGAGGTGCAGAATTATTCGAACAGCACAGCAGAAAAAATATTCCACCAAGTGTAGTTAATGAGATCCACGCCAGTTTGGATGAGAGTGGTAAGCAGCATGTTGGCATATGTCTGATGAGGGGTGATGCAGTGCAAGATTCAGATTTAGAGGATGAGAATACAGTAGTGCAGAAAACTGGGTTGGATGATGAAGGGGCTGTAAGGAACTTGGAAGATTCGAAGGATTCAGAGCAGGATGCAGATGGTGAAACTAATCAAGATGAAATAAAGGAAGGTGGGATAAAGATATGGCTGAAAATAGGGCTGCTTGGGATTTGGCTGTCGAATCAGGAGCTATTTTTATGACGAGATGAGGACATTATGGCTATTCTCCAAGCTCAGAATGAAGTATTGGCACAAAAAAGATGGCAAGCAAAACAGAAAGAGAATGCAAGAAGGTGCCGCCCCAAAAAACCGAAATAAGGTGTGTAATAATGTTTTTATATGATTTTAGTTCGTGGAATATGAGAGGTTTAGGGAATGTTAAAAAGTGAAAAATGGTAAAATTTTAAGCGTAAAAATAATGTGAATATGTTAGGATTGATAGAAACAAAGAAGGAGGTGATTTCTAAGTTTGATATAGTGCAATTTTGGGGTAATGATGC
Source organism: Arachis stenosperma (assembly GCF_014773155.1). Lineage (NCBI taxonomy): Eukaryota > Viridiplantae > Streptophyta > Magnoliopsida > Fabales > Fabaceae > Arachis > Arachis stenosperma. The sequence continues at coordinate 119,441,109 of NC_080379.1, forward strand.
GGTGAGTTTGAAATTTGTGGGATTGGAAGGTGCTTCTAGAGGTTTATTAATAATGTGGGATGTTATGATGTTTAGGTTGATAATTGTTACAAAGGGGAGAGATGGTTGTGTATGAAGGAAAATTAAACAATAATTTTTTATTTGTGCTGTTTGCTTGGTGTATGGTGCACATACAAGGAAAGAGAAGCTTGCTGTGTGGAAGAGTTAATTTTTTTTATCGGAAATATGCCAGGTTCCTTTTTGCTACATGGGTGTCTTCAATGAGGTTGTGCAGTTAGAAGAAAGAAAATGCGCTAATGTGTTAACAGTATTATCAAACTGGTGGATATAGAGTTGAATGACCTTAAGTTTACATGGTTCAGGGGTCAATCATGCAGTCAAATTAATAGAATATTGGTGAGTTTGATTTCATTGTTATCATTTGGAGTACTTGGTTGAAAAGAAATGACAGAATTTCAGGAATCAAGAATCAGGTATTGCAGGAGCATTTAACAGGTCGATTAAGAGTTACAATGAGTGGAGTGATATTTGATCTTTTAGGTTGTTGATGGCTTTTGTCGAAGATTATTAAAAATTAGTTTATTTTATCTGTTTAATACTTTTCTGTTGAGACGTTGATGCTCCAACTTATTGGTTGAGCTTTTTATTTCAAAAAAAAAATAATAATTTTTAAAATACAATTGAATAATGTTGATTAATTAAAAATTAGTTTTCTATATATTTTTTTTAAATATGTGTATTAGGATATATCTAGACAAGTATGTTATAAGACTATGGGTAGTTTAATCTGGTAGTTGATTTCTAATTAAACAAATAAAAATAGATCAATTTATTAAAAAAATATAAATATCCTTTTTCTTAATTAAATTTTTTATTTAGTTTCTTTTAACAAGTGTTTTAATAAAGCCACAAAATAATTAGGCTGAGTAGTAGTGCTCACACTTGATTTAATAACTGATATAGTTGTTACAAATTTGAAGCCATAACTCAACATTATGCATCATAATTCGGCATTATACGTTATCAGACTCAACGGACTACATCCTGGAATAAAAATGTCCGACCAATCATTATTACCTACTAAAATCTAATAACTGCTATTTAATTCAGATGATTAACAGAAGCATAACCGACCTATTCTACCTAGCCTGCAAAGGTATGATATCTTATCCTCAAAACATAATAAATTCATAGTACTAACTTAAGAATCGAAGTGCCTTTTACAGGCACACTCCCCCTTTATTCATACTCTCCGTGACGTGATATCTCTCTGGACGAAGAGCTCGGATCTTCCTAGCCTATAGCTCGGCATTGAAGGCAACAGCTCGGCGTTGACGTCCAAAAACCGAGTTACGTCTAGGTTACTCACACAAGAATAATTGGCGCCCACCGTGGGGCCTCGAAATAAACACCCTTCTTTCTATAGGCCCCATTTTCTTGCAGTGGCTTCAAACTTACCTGCACCTTTGTAAACAAAGGTCATAATAAATCATTAAGGCACAAAAAGGGCCGATCTATATCTGTTATCTTTATTTGCAAATTTATATCTGTCTATTTGCCGATCTATATCTGTTATATCTATTTTTGATTTATATTTGTTATCTCTCTTGCCAATTTATATTTGTTATCTCTATTTGTCTATCTATATCTGTTATCTCTATTTTCCAATATATATCTTTTATATCTAGTTTCCAATTTACATCTGTTATCTCTATTCTCTGATATATCTGATATCTCTATTTTCTGATCGATATCTATCATCTCTATTTGCCGATCTATATCTATGATCTTTATTTGCCGATCTATATCTGTAATCTCTATTTGCCAGTTTATATCTGTTATCTCTATTTGCCAATTTATATCTGTTATCCCTATTTGCTGATTTATATCTGTTATCTCTATTTGCAAATTTATATCTATTATCTCTATTTGTCGATCTATATCTGATATCTCTATTTTCTGAACTATACTGTCATCTCTACTTCCGATTTATATCAGTTATCTCTATTTGGCGATCTATATCTGTTATATCTATTTTTCGATCTATATCTATCATCTCTATTTGCCGATCTATATCTGTTATCTCGATTTGCCAATTTATATCTATTATCTCTATTTGCCAATTTATATCAGTTATCCCTATTTGCCGATTTATATCTGTTATCTCAATTTGCCAATTTATATCTGTTATCCCTATTTTCCAATCTATATCTGTTATATCTATTTTATATCTGTTATCTCTATTTGCCGATCTTTATCTGTTATATCTATTTTTGGATTTATATCTATTATCTCTATTTGCCAACTTATATATGTTATGTCTATTTGCCGATCTATATCTGTTATCTCTATTTTTCAATCCATATCTTTATATCTATTTTCCAATGTATATCTGTTATCTCTATTCTCTTATCTATTATGATATCTCTATTTTCCGATCCATCTATCATCTCTATTTTCTGATCTATATCTATCATCTCTATTTGCCGATCTATATCTATGATCTTTATTTGCCAATCTATATCTGTTATCTCTATTTGCCAGTTTATATCTGTTATCTCTATTACCAATTTATATCTGTTATCTTTATTTGCCGATCTATATCTGATATCTCTATTTTCTTATCTATATTTGTCATCTCTATTTTCTGATTTATATCCGTTATTCCTATTTGCCGATCTATATCTGTTATATCTATTTTCGATCCATATCAATCATCTCTATTTGTCGATCTATATCTGTTATCTCTATTTGCCAATTTATATCTATTATCCCTATTTGCCGATCTATATTTGTTATCCCTATTTGCCGATCTATATCTGTTATCTCTATTTGCCGATCTATATCTGTTATCTCTATTTGCCAATTTATATTTGTTATCTCTATTTGCCGTTCTATATCTGTTATATCTATTTTTCGATCCATATCTATCATCTCTATTTGTCGATCTATATCTGTTACTGTTATCTCTATTTGCCAATTTATATTTGTTACCTCAATTTGCCGATCTATATCTGTTATATCTATTTTTCAATCCATATCTGTTATCTCTATTTTTCAATTTATATCTATTATCTCTATTTTCCAATCTATATCTGGTATATCTATTTTTCGATCTATATCTGTTATCTCTATTTTTCGATCCATATCTATCATCTTTATTTGCTGATCTATATCTGTTATCTCTATTTGCCAATTCGTATCTGTTATCTCTATTTGCCGATCTATATCTGTTATATCTATTTTTCGATCCATATCTATCTTCTCTATTTTCCAATTTATATCTGTTATCTCTATTTGCCTATTTATATCTGTTATCTCTATTTGGATCTATATCTGTTAACTCTATTTTCTACTTTATCTTTGTTATATCCATTTTCCAATCTATATCTGTTATATCTACTTTTTTATCTATATCTCTTATCTCTATTTGGATCTATATCAGTTATCTCTATTTGTCAATCTATATCTGTTATCTCTATTTGCCAATTTATATCTTTTATCTGTATTTTTCGATCTTTATCTGTTATCTCAATTTGCCGATTTTTATCTGTTTTTCTATTTTCAAAATCTATATCTGTTTTTAGATTTATATCAATCATTATTCGAGCCATATAAATTGTTATCGGTTCTATATCAATCATTATTAGTCATTGTCAGATCTATATCAACTATCTTCCGAACTATGACTATCAACAGTCAACAAATTCAATCACATATCATACAAGTACAAACACTTATCCATTCGTGATAATTCTTCAATTCAAAGTCGCATCATTTACACATGCGTAATCAAACTCAATCTTCAATCATGTAAGAACCGAAGTTTTTCACGTAAAACCATTTTAATAAAATAATTTTAGTGCTCGGAATATATTCAAAATTTAGAAGTTTTAATTTGAAAACTTAAAGGTGAAGTTTGATTTCAGTGAATTTTTCTGAGTTGGAAAATAAGATTTTGGAAAATTGATTTATTGTTTTGAAAAGTCAAAAATAATTTAGAATTGAAAACCAGGCACTAATCTTAAAGGTTCTGGCCCAAAGTGGGCCAAACGCACCAAAAATGCTAACGGGTTAGACCGGCCCCAAGGCCCAACATATATATGTTCATTTAATGAGCATTTCAGCTCATTCTCACCCACAAAGAAGTGAGGCACGCTGGTTTGAGAAGAGAGGGAGAAGAAGACTTGGCACTATTTACCTTCATCTTCTTCAAACCATATCTTGAGTTACGGAACTCCGATTGACGAGCCATTTGTGGCCACGCGAAACTTTCGTCGAGCTCTTCGATTCTATTTAAGCAAACCTGGTAAGAAATTGTGTCTCAGTCTCCAGTTTCTAGCCCTAGAATTCTGCATTTTTGGGGTTGTAGTTTTGAGTAGATTTTGTGGTTTTGCTTGTTTAGGTGATCTCTAGTAGCGGGTAATTATTGGATTTTATCCCTAATCTCATTGGGTAAGGTAAGGTTTTACTAAACCCTTGTTTTAGTTATTTTGTGTATCTTAGATTTTGATTTTGGTATATATATATATATATATATATATATATATATATATATATATATGATGTTAGTTGAGCTTTGGTGGCTTGTTGGTGAGTTGAAAGCTTATTGGATTCTAATCTTGGTGTGGTGTGCATTTTGGGGGAACGGCCAAGGTATGGTTTCAGTCTCCTCTATGTAATATGTAATATCACTAGACACTTAGGCTAGTTGACCTTATGATAGGTTGAAAGATGTGATTGTATGATTAATTGTATATAAATGTGTGCTTGATGATGGATTGGATGTAGGATGAATGAGTTTGAATGTGATGATATATATATTGTTAGATGATAATTATTGACGAGCTGTGTTGGTGGGTGCTGAGATTTGAAGATGGATGTTGATAATAATTTTGATTGTTGGTTATTGTGGTTGATGATGATTGTTGAGAATTATTGGTGTTGATGAATTTTATGATGGATTTAGTTAATATTAGATATTGTTGGTAATGATTGCTGGAACTGATGAGGATTTGTATTGGTTGTTGAGGTTGTGGTTGGTTGATGATGATTATGAGTGTGGATTTATGATTGAATTGGAAATTATGGATTGGTAGTAATATATGATATAATGGTTGAGTAATTTAGGTGTGAAGTTGAGGAGAATAATATGAAATAATAAGATGTTGTGTGTGGTGTTTTTATGATGATTGAGCAGCTTTTGAGTTGGTTTTGATTTGAGAGTTCGTTGAAATTGAGGTTTTTGAGGCTTTTGGAAAAATTGAAATTTTGGTGAACTTCCATGAATCATATCTTGAGCTACCATGCTTGAAATCCAATGTATTTTATATCAAATGAAAGAAAATTGAACAAGCTTTACGATGGTTTAGATTTTGTGGAAATCTGAATTCGGTAGAAAAGATATGATTGTGAAAAGTTTGGTGTCAAAATCTGAAATCCTGCAATGTAGAATTTTGTGATTTCTGATTTGGGTACGCACGCACAGCCTTGTGCGCACGCACACCCCTGTGATTTTTCGAACCTGTGCGTACGCACACACAGGGGAAGGCTTTCTTTTAGAGCACTAGCACAACCTGTGCGCATGCACACGTTGAAAGGTGTACTCTGTTGAGGGTGCTAGCACGCCTTGTGCGAGCGAACAGTGTTTGGAAAATTTTGCACTTGTACGTACGCCACCTCTATGCGTACGCACACGTTTTGAAAATCTCTCTGGGCTAGCGCATGCACACCCTGTGCGTACGCACATGCCCTATTTTTCAACTAAAACTTTGTTTTTAAACTATTTCACCTTCCCAACAAGCTTGTATACTTCTGTGACACCTAATTAAGACTATTGTGCTTATTTTTGGGCATTAAAACATGGAAAAGGTCCTAGGAGGTTTGAATTGGTATTATTTGAAAAGTTACAGAATGGAGGCTTATGTTTCTAGTGTACTGAGGATGAGTTTGGTGGAGTGCGAAAGAAGAATGGTATATGAATGGAGACATTGACAAACTAGTGAGTTCGGAATAGAAAGTTATGAATTGATGATGATTGTGATGAGTTGAAAACTTGGAAATGAATGATTATAGTTGATGGAATGAGTATGAGTGCAAGTGTGCTATGAGGAGTGGCCTCTGAGATTGAATATGTGATTATGATATGCATTGTTATCCGTCGTAGGGGCTGTGGCAGTCTCCCGCCTACGTTTAGATGTAAGACTTGAAGCTAGGCTTCTCACTCATGTTTATCGCTCAAGAGGACGGTGGTAAGGCACTCTCCCTCAGAATGTTTCCCTCTGAAAGGAGAAGGTGGTAAGGCACTCATCCCTCGGAGTTTTCCTCCCGAGCATGGGTTTCTCTCTGGTTGCAAGGTGGTAGGGCACTAATCCACGAAATCATGCGGCATCCAGAGAAAGGTGGTGGGGCACTCTCCCTCGGAACGTTTCCCTCTGAAAGGAGAAGGTGGTAGGGCACTTATCCCTCAGAATTATTCCTCCTGAGTATGCGCATTAGAGAGACTAATCCGGGAGTTTTCGTCTGGATTTTGTGACGGGTTCAGTACTATATCCGACATGTGATATCACAGCCAATATGACAGACATTCATCATATGCATCTTATATATGCTTGCTTGCTTTGATTACTTGAGTTTGCCTAACTGTATTACATGCCTACTTGCTTATTGAATTACTTGTTATATTATATATATGAATACTTCCTGTGTTTTCCTTGCTTGCATTATCTGTGTTTGTCTGGTGTTAAGGAGGTTAGGTAGGCGGTGGTGATGGGATCGCACGGAGGGTAGGTTGGTGAAGGCTATGGGATAGTAGTGGCTAGATTTAGTTAGAAATCCTTTAAGATTAGATACCTTGTTTATTATCTACGGTTTAAGCTATTTATTTTGTTAGGTTTGAATATTTGTTTAGTATGAAGCTCTAGGATTGCCTCTGGCATTCCGGGGTCTTACATCTTACATTACTAGGTACTGTTACCATACTAAGAACTTTCGGTTCTCATTCCATACGTTGTTGTTATTTTTTCAGATGCAAGTTGCAACCCACCTCAATGAGTTGTTTGATGGTAGCAGAGCGAAGGATCTTATTCTTTTGTGGTCATTTGGTTATTTTGATTAGTATTCTCACTTTTGTATTTTCTTTTGCCTTAGAGTCTTACTTTATGAGAGATATTTTGTATAAGTTATTTTACCTTCAAAACTCTGTATGTCATTATTTAACTAGTCGGCCTAAATTCCGCGGGTTGTGGTTAGTATCTTATGATTATTATACTCGTATATAACTACATATATCTTGTTATCTTTCATAGTGGATCTTGCCTTTTACGCTTGGGGCTTCGTGTGAACGTTTGCACTTTGTAATTCCGTATTTGAGCTTATTTTCTTCATCGGGCTTCTAAAATTATTATTCCCTCTATATATATTTATGTATAAGCCTTAGACTGTCGTAACCCTTGATTAACCTTTGCTTTACGGCATGAGGTAAGGCTTAGGGTAATCAGGGTGTTACAAATCAAATCACCAAACAAAGGTGAACTAACGCAATATTCTTGCCCAACCAATTCACTTTTATCAAAATCATCTCAGCAACTATTCAAATTAACTATTCAGTTCCATGAAAAACCCTAACCATTGCATCTATCAAATCAACGGTTCAAAATTACATTGAAAAAACTAAAGGCACAACCAATGACAAATACTACTAGACTTTCCAATACACGTTAACTTCAAATAACATCTGAAATTCACAAGATTTAATTCCTTGTTTTAATAAAACATCTTGAACTGGGGCTCCAAGGCTAACTCAATGGTCGAGTTATGGCTCATCAAAAGCTCAACTTGCTTCATTAAAATACATTCCCAGGCCAAGTTTGGGGGCTATGATATGGCTGTTACAAATCCAAAACCATAACTCGGCATCATGCGTTACAACCAGACTCAAACAGAATACATCCTAGAATAAAAATGTCCGACCAGAAATTATCACCTACTAAAATCTAATAATTACTATTTAATTCAGATGATACACAAAAGCATAACCGACCTATTCTACCTCGCCTATAAAGGTATGATATCTTATCCTCAAAACATACTGAATTCACAGTACTAACTTAAGCATCAGAGTGTCTTTTACAGGTACATTCCCCCTTTGTTCATACTCTCCGTGGCATGATATCTCTCTAGACGAAGAGCTCGGATCTTCCTAGCTTATAGCTCGACGTTGAAGACAACAGCTCGGCGTCGACGTCCAAAAACCGAGTTACGTCCAGGTTACTCACACAAGAACAATTGGCGCCTACCGTGGGGTCTCGAAATAAACACTCTTCTTTCTATAGGCCCCATTTCCTTGTAGTGGCTTCAAACTTACCTGCATCTTTGCAAACAAAGGTCATATAATAAATCATTAAGACGCGAAAAAGGGCTGATCTATATCTGTTATCTTTATTTGCCAATTTATATCTATCTATTTGTCGATCTATATCTGTTATATCTATTTTCCGATTTATATCTGTTATCTCTATTTTCCAATTAACATATGTTATTGATGCGGTATTTATAACCCACACTACTAACCGGCAAGTGCACCGAGTCGTACCAAGTAATACCTTACGTGAGTAAGGGTCGATCCCACGAGGATTGATGGATCAAGCAACAATAGCGTTTGATAGGATTAGTTAGGCAAGCAGAAAATGGTTTTGAGATATTCTAAGAGCATTAAAAAATACTTTAAAAATTTCAGAAAGTAAGCAGCAATCAGTTGGGAATAAAATATTTGAGAAAGTAGTTAAGGTTTCAGAGTTATCTAATTTCTGGATTAACTTTTATTACTAATTAATTTAATCATGCAAGATTTAATTTCATGGCAAACTATATGTGACTAGACCCTAATTCCTTAGCCCTTCTTAGTCTCCTCTAAAATTCATTAATTGCCAATTCCTTGGTCAATTAATTCCAATTAGAGGGTGATGATCAATTTCTAGTTTATATGCCAAAAGAATCCTAATTATCCACAAATAAGGGGATTATATGTCACGTATCCCGTTAAATACAAACAATTAAAAATTCAGTATAATATGTTTTCAAGCTGTTGTTCAAGAGCTTTTCCAAGTTTTACAAGAATTGAATTAGAACATGGGTCATACTTCCGTTCCACCCATATTCATAAAATAAAGAACGAAAACACTTATTGAAATATAAATCAAGACATGAATTAAATTAAAAAGATCAAACGAATCAATCCATGAAAATAGACAGAGATCCTAACCTTAACAATGGAGGATTAGTTGCTCATAGTTCAGAGAAGAAAAATAAGGGTTCTGGTAACAATTTGTATCGTGTCTAAATGTATAGAGTTCCTATTTATAACTAATCCTAATAAATTTAAAATCTAATTATCTAAAACTAAAAATAACATCTTCTCCTAAAAGATAGGATTTGAATTTAAATTTGAATTAATTAACAAGTCTTCAGCTGATGGGTGGGGACCACTTGCTTTATCCATTCTGCAGCTTCTAATATGTGTTTTTTGAGCTGAAAATTGAGTCAAAACGCGGCCCAACATCCACGCCAGTGATTTCTGTAAATTCTGCAGATCACGCACGTCACGCGTACGCGTCAGTCACGCTTACGCGTCGCTGGTCTTCTTCGTGAGTCACGCGGACACGCCGGTCACGCGGACGCGTCACTGAGCAAATGTTCAATTCACGCGTACGCGTCAGTCACGCGTATGCGTCGCCATGGATACTTCCAGATCACGCGCACGCGTCAAGCACGCACGCGTGCGCGTCGATACTCACAGCCATCTCCTTTGATTCTTGTGCTACAGAAACTCCGCCGAATGCTATCTAAAATAAATAAAATTGCCCAAAACTCAAAATAGCATCCATAGTGGCTAAAATATAATTAATTCTTAATTAAACTCATCAATTTAAGTGTAAATTCACTAGGAAATGATATACAAAATGCTCACACATCACAACACCAAACTTAAACTGTTGCTTGTCCTCAAGCAACCAAAACTAATATAAGCTTAGGATGAGAATTCGCATGAGAATGAGAGTTCGATTAAGCTCATGTCTCTTTTTATAGTGGGATTTATAAGTGTAATCCTGAATAGGTTTGGCATCTCACTCTCCTTTGAACCAGGAGGATGACATTGTCATTCGGAATTAAAATCCGGATAATATTATGAATTCTCTGATCTTTACATTTCAGTTTAATCCTTAAACACAACAAAATTGACTTTAATTTATTTTTTTTCTTTGGTGCTTTGCACCTTGAGCCTAGCTGTGACTTTAAATGTTTTGTCTCAAGGATTACTTGACATAGAAACACCACAAGCACATAACTGGGGGACTCTCTTTGAGTCCTGATTTTTCTTTCAGTTTTTCCCTGACAGTGGTGCTCAAAGCCTTTGTGATACTCTGTTAAACGCACTTGGTCTCGACTCTAAGTGTTCTGTCTCAAGGATTACTTGAACAATCACACCACAAGCATATGACTAGGGAAACAACTCTTTGAGCTTTTAATCATGTCTGACCTCCTTAGTTATTGATGCTCATAGCCTTGGACCTTGCTTTTATTTAATTATTTATTATTTATTTATTTAATTGTTTTTTTCTCTTTTTTTGCTGTTTCTTTTGCTTCAAGGATTAAATTTTTTCTTTATTTCAGAGAAGTCATAATAATTCTCTAAATTCCTGTTCCTTATATGTCAACATCCCTTTATTCAAATTCAAATATGAACTGTTCATATCATGCATTTAAAAATCACAGAAAATACCACCACATTTAAGTAAATCAGACTATTCTTAAAATTAACTCAATTTCTCATGCAATACATCACTTTTTTTTCTTTTCTTTTTAGATTCAAGTTCAGTGAGTGGTACATGAACATCTTTTCAGCATTAAAGCAACTAAAAGAAAACTAAACTAGTCCTAGGATTCTAACTAATAAAGGATCATGCAACAGACAAAGTAAAATAGTAGAAAACCAGAACATAACATAGAAAAAGAGGGGAGGAATAAAAATGAAAGGAACTCAACCACCTTAGTTATCCTAGCGGTCGCTTTATTCTTCAGGTTATGTTCCTCAGTGAAGATGATTCGCCTTCCTTTTGTGCCAGAAAACCCATAAGCGCACCGTCAACACCAAACTTAAAGGTTTGCTTGTCCTCAAGCAAAGAAGAACTGAAAACAGGAATAAATAGTGAGAGAAAAAAGGAATATAAAGATAAAATAATAAGAGAGACTTAGGATTGGGAGAGAGAGAGAAAGAAAAGTGAAAACGGTGCGGCATGGCGACGCGTACGCGTGCAGCATGCGTACGCGTGGGTCGCGAATTTTTCATAATGACGCGTACGCGTCAGGAACACGTCCGCGTGCCCTTGATTTTGTGCGATTTGCGTGAAACCAATCGAGCGCCCGCGCGACTCTCTGTTCACATGGCTTAGGAGCCAAATTTTCATACGACGTGTTCGCGTCGTGCACACGCTTGCGTGGATGGCCATATGTGCCACTGACGCGGGCGCGTCAATCACGCATCCGCGTGCCCAAATTTGTACTTTTAGCACACTTCCTGCCCCAAGCCAGCACAACTCTCTGCCCAAACACTATTTTACGTCGATTTTGCAAGTCACGCGTACGCGTCAATGACGCGCACGCTGGATGGTGAAAAGTGCAAACGACGCGCATGCGTGGGGTACGCATACGCGTGGTCATGTTTGTGCGCCAAGCATGAGTCCAGCGCCATTCCTACGCAACTCTCTGTCAATTATTATTTTTAACGCACACATGATTGACACGTTCACGTCATGGACGCTTGCGCATCGTGTGCTCTTTCTCTCTCTCTTTTTTTTTTGATTAGCTTGAGGTGTTTGGTTCTTGTGATAAAATAGCTGCATGATCAAAAAATTAGTAAGAACTCAATAATACTAAGAAAACTACTACTACGAAAATAGCTAAGGATACAAATTTATCGGGTTGCCTCCCAACAAGCGCTTCTTTAACGTCACTAGCTTGACGGTCAGCTCTGCTAGTTCAGCAGATGAGTGGTCCTCTGGCGATTGGTGGGCGAAATTGTGATTCATGCTTGAATTGTTGTTCGAAATTAATTCCCCAGTAATGGCCCAAAAAACTTGGTGCTCAATACTATGGTCTAAATATAACCTCACAACCTCGCTCAACTAACCAGCAAGTGTACTGGGTCGTCCAAGTAATACCTTACGTGAGTAAGGGTCGATCCCACAAAGATTGTTGGTGTGAAGCAAGCTATGGTCATCTTGTAAATCTCAGTCAGGTGGATAATAATTGATTAGTGGGTTTTCGAAAATATAAAGAGATAATTAATTTATTAGTAAAGGATAGAGATACTTATGTAAATTCACTGGTAGGAATTTCAGATAAGTGCATGGAGATGCTGTGTTCCTTTTGAATCTCTGCTTTCCTGCTACTTTCATCCAATCCTTCTTACTCCTTTCCATAGCAAGCTGTATATAGGGCATCACCGTTGTCAATGGCTACATCCCATCCTCTCAGTGAAAAAAGTCCAAATGCTCTGTCACGGCACGACGAATCATCTGTCGGTTTTCGATCATGTTGGAATAGAATCCCTTGATTCTTTTGCGTTTGTCATCACACCCAGCAATCGCGAGTTTGAAGCTCGTCACAGTCATTCAATCCCAGAATCCTACTCGGAATACCACAGACAAGGTTTAGACTTTTCGGATTCTCATGAATGCCGCCATCAATCTAGCTTATACCACGAAGATTCTGATTAAGGAATCCAAGAGATATGCGCTCGGCCTAAGGTAGAACGGAAGTGGTTGTCAATCACGCGCGTTCATATGTGAGAATGATGATGAGTGTCACGGATCATCACATTCATCAAGTTGAAGTGCAACGAATATCTTAGAACAGGAATAAATAGAATTGAATAGGAAATAGTAGTAATTGCATTAAAACTTGAGGTACAGCAGAGCTCCACACCCTTAATCTATGGTGTGTAGAAACTCCACCGTTGAAAATACATAAGTAAAAGGTTCAGGCATGGGCGAGAGGCCAGCCCCCAAAACGTGATCACAGGATCAAAAATACAATTCAGGATCCAGGATCATTAATATGATCGTAAAAAGTCCTATTTATACTAGACTAGCTACTAGGGTTTACAGAAGTAAGTAATTGATGCAGAAATCCACTTTCAGGGCCCACTTGATGTGTGCTTGGGCTGAGCTTGATCTATCCACGAGCTGAGACTTATCTTGGAGTTGAACGCCAAGTTGTAACGTGTTTTGGGCGTTCAACTCTGGTTCGTGACGTGTTTCTGGCGTTTGACTCCAGAATGCAGCATGGAACTGGCGTTGAGCGCCAGTTTACGTCATCAAATCTCGATTAAAGTATGGACTATTAATATTGCTGGAAAGCTCTGGATGTCTACTTTCCAACGCCGTTGAGAGTGCGCCATTTGGAGTTCTGTAGCTCCACAAAATCCATTTCGAGTGCAGGGAGATCAGATTCCAACAGCATCAGCAGTCCTTTGTCAGCCTCCTATCAGAGTTTTGCTCAAGTCCCTCAATTTCAGCCAGAAATTACCTGAAATCACAGAAAAACACAAACTCATAGTAAAGTCCAGAAATGTGAATTTAACATAAAAACTAATGAAAACATCCCTAAAAGTAGCTTGAACTTACTAAAAACTACCTAAAAACAATGCCAAAAAGCGTATAAATTATCCGCTCATCACAACACCAAACTTAAATTGTTGCTTGTCCCCAAGCAACTGAAAATCAAATAGGATAAAAAGAAGAGAATACTATAAATTTCAAAATATCAATGAATATTAATTCCAATTAGATGAGCGGGACTTGTAGCTTTTTGCTTCTGAACAGTTTTGGCATCTCACTTTTTCCTTTGAAGTTCAGAATGATTGGCTTCTCTAGGAACTTAGAATTTTGGATAGTGTTATTGATTCTCCTAGTTAAGTATGTTGATTCTTGAACACAGCTACTTTTATGAGTCTTGGCCGTGGCCCTAAGCATTTTGTTTTCCAGTATTACCACCGGATACATAAATGCCACAAACACATGACTGGGTGAACCTTTTCAGATTGTGACTCAGCTTTACTAGAGTCCCCAGTTAGAGGTGTCCAGAGCTCTTAAGCACACTCTTTTTGCTTTGGATCACTACTTTAACCACTCAGTCTCAAGCTTTTCACTTGGACCTTCATGACACAAGCACATGGTTAGGGACAGCTTGGTTTAGCCGCTTAGGCCTGGATTTTATTTTCTTGGGCCCTCCTATCCATTGATGCTCAAAGTCTTGGATCCTTTTTACCCTTGCCTTTTGGTTTTAAGGGCTATTGGCTTTTTCTGCTTGCGTTTTCTTTTTCTTTCTATTTTTTTTCGCAAGCTTTTGCTATTCACTGCTTTTTCTTGCTTCAAGAATCAATTTTATGATTTTTCAGATCATCAATAACATTTCTCTTTGTTCATCATTCTTTCAAGAGCCAACAGTTTTAACATTCATAAACAACAAGATAAAAATATGCACTGTTTAAGCATTCATTCAGAAAACAAAAAGTATTGTCACCACATCAATATAATTAAACTAAATTCAAGGATAAATTCGAAATTCATGTACTTCTTGTTCTTTTGAATTAAAAACATTTTTCATTTAAGAAAGGTGAAGGATTAATGGAATTATTCATAACTTTAAGACATAGTTACTAAACACTAATGATCATGAAGTAGAGACACAAAACATAGATAAACATTGATAAACCCCATTTGTAGGGTTTATCTTGTATTGATTTTTGGGGATTTTATCACCTTTTATCCACATTCATTCAACGAAATAGCATGGTTTTGTATATTCTCCTTTAATTGTGCATGAATGTGAAAATATGCTTTTTAGGACTTAAAATAGCTAAATCTAATTCACCTTGATTCCATTATATGCCTTGATATGTTTGTTAAGTGATTTCAGATTTAGGAGGCAAGGATTGGATCAAGGAAATGAAGGAAAAGCATGTAAAAATGGAGAACTCATGAAGAAATGAAAGAACCGGAAAGCTGTCAAGCCGACCTCTTCGCACTTAAACGACCATAACTTGAGCTACAGAGGTCCAAATGATGCGGTTCTAGTTGGGTTGGAAAGCTAACATCCGGGGCTTCAAAACGATATAAGATTTGCCATAGTTGCATCGCGCATAGGGGCGCGCACGCGCACGGTACGCGGACGCGCCGATGGTGGCACATAACCCACTTAATGCAACACGTGGCCAGCAATTTTAGAAGCCTTGTGGGCCCAATCCAACTCATTTCTGATGCTATTTAAGCCAAGGATTGAAGGGGGAATCAGCATACTTTACATACTTTTAACCAATTAGTTTAGTGTAGCTTAGTTTAGTAGTTAGAGTTAGTTTCTAGAGAGAGAAGCTCTCACTTCTCTCTAGGATTAGGATTAGGATTAATTCTTAGATCTAGGTTTTAATCTTTGCCTTCTTCTACTTCTACCTTTCAATTCTTTGTTGTTACATTCATCTTCCTCTATTCTTTGTTGTAATTTCCTTTATGTTGTTCTTATACTTTGTTGTAGATCTACTTTGTTCCTCCTATTCTCTTTCAATTCAATTAGAGGTAATTCATAATAATTGTGTTCATTTGATGAAATTTTACTATGCTTTCCTTTTATGCCTTCCAAGTGTTTGATGAAATGCTTGGTTGGATTTTAGAGTAGAATTTTATATTCTTGGCTTGGAAAGGTAACTTAGGAACTCTTGAGTTACTAATGTCCAAGTAATTGATGATTGGGATCCATTAACTCTAGTTCTCACTAATTGAATTAGTGGAGAGTTAGCACTTATGGACTAGGATTGATATAGCTCATTTGACTTTCCTTTACTACTAGTTAGAGGATGATTTAATGAGATTAATCCTTCCAATTCTCATATTGTGGTTAGTGATTAGGACAGAGATCCTTAACCACCAACCCTTGCCAAGACCTTTTTAGCCATTAGTTTACTTTCTTGCCATTTATCTTTCATGCCTCTTGTCAAAACCCCAAAAATAACTCATAACCAATAACAAGACACTTTATTGTAAATCCTAGGGAGAACAACCCGAGGTTTAAATACTTCGGTTTATAGATTTTAGGGGTTTGTACTTATGACAAACAAATTTTTGCATGAAAGGATTATTGTTGGTTTAGAGACTATACATCAACGAGATTTTATTTGTGAAATTCTAAACCGTCAAAAATCTAATCATCAAACATATATAAAAACCGAACAGCAGAAAAATAAGAACAAGGAATGAATCCACCTTAGTGGCGTCTTCTTCTTGAAGGACCAACAATGTCCTTAAGCTCGTCTATGTCCCTTCCTTGCCTTTGTTGCTCCTCCCTCATTGCTCTTTGATCTTCTCTTATTTCATGGAGAATGATGGAGTGCTCTTGATGTTCCACCCTTAATTGTTCCACATTGTAGCTCAAATCTTCTAGGGAAGTGTTGAGTTGTTCCCAATAGTTGTTGGGAGGAAAGTGCATCCCTTGAGGCATCTCAGGGATTTCTTGATGATGAGTTTTCTCATGCATCTCTTGAGATCCGTGGAGGGTCTCTCTTGCTTGCTCCATCCTCTTCTTGGTGATGGGCTTATCCTCTTCAATGAGGATGTCTCCTTCTATGATAACTCCAGCTGAGTAACATAGATGGCAAATAAGATGAGGAAAAGCTAGCCTTGCCATGGTGGAGGACTTTTCGGCTATTTTGTAGAATTTATGGGAGATGACTTCATGAACTTCTACTTCCTCTCCAATCATGATGCTATGAATCATGATGGCCCGATCCACAGTAACTTCAGATCGGTTGCTAGTGGGGATGATGGAGCGTTGAATGAACTCCAACCATCCTCTAGCTACAGGCTTGAGGTCCAGTCTTCTCAGTTGAACTGGCTTGCCTTTGGAGTCTCTTTTCCATTGAGCTCCTTCCACACATATGTCCATGAGGACTTGGTCCAACCTTTGATCAAAGTTGACCCTTCTAGTGTAGGGGCGTTCATCTCCTTGCATCATGGGCAAGTGGAATGCCAACCTCACATTTTCTGGACTAAAATCTAAGTATTTCCCCCGAACCATTGTGAGATAATTCTTTGGACTCGGATTCACACTTTGATCATGGTTCCTAGTGATCCATGCATTGGCATAGAACTCTTGAACCATTAAGATTCCGACTTGTTGCATGGGGTTGGTTAGGACTTCCCAACCTCTTCTTCGGATTTAATGTCGGATCTCTGGATACTCATTTTTCTTGAGTTTGAAAGGGACCTCAGGGATCACCTTCTTCTTTGCCACAACATCATAGAAGTGGTCTTGATGGCTTTTGGAGATGAATCTCTCCATCTCCCATGACTCGGAGGTGGAAGCTTTTGTCTTTCCTTTTCCTTTTCTAGAGGATTCTCCGGCCTTAGGTGCCATTGATGGTAATGGAAAAACAAAAAGATTATGCTTTGACCATACCAAACTTAAAATATTGCTCGCCCTCGAGCAAGAGAAGAAAGAAGAGAAGAAGAAGAAGAAGAAAATATGGAGGAGAGTGAGGGAAGGTGTTTCGGCCAAGGTGTAGAAGAGGGAGTTTGTAGTGTGTGAAAATGAAGTAGAATGGAAGGGTATATATAGGGAGGGGAGTGGGTGTAGTTTCGGTCAATTAGGGTGGGTTTGGGTGGGAAAGATTTTTGAATTTTTAAGGTGGGTGGGGTTTTGATACGTAAAAATTTAATTTCACGTACAACCGGCAAGTATACCGGATCGTATCAAGTAATAAGACTCACTAGGAGTGAGGTCGATCCCACGAGGATTGGTAGATTAAGCAACTTTAGTTAAATGGTAAATTTAGTCAAGCGAACATAATTTTGATTTTATGAGCATTGTGACTTTTGAACATAATTGCAGGAATTTAAATGGCAAGGAATTTAAAGAACAGGAATATAGAAATAAGATGAAAGTAAATAACTGAAACTTAAAATGCAAGAAACTTAAATGACATCAAAGATAAATTGCAAGGAATTAAAAGTTGCAGAAATTTAAAGAGCATAAGAGCAAGAAATAAAGAGACAGAATGTAAATGACAAGAATAATAAATTGCAAAAATGTAGAAGGGAATTGGGTTATGGGTAGTCAAACAACTAGAAGCAAAAGAAATAAGAATTGATGGTGGAGAGGATCATTAGGGATCAGAGATGCAAGTTTTCATGAATTGATGTTAGTCAAATCCTTCTCAATCATGGGTATAGATCCATGGCAAGTGGGTAATTGAATCCCAATCTCTTGGTGATTCAATTTCTCTCAACATAACCAATTGCCACTCTCGTGATCTAGTTGTTCATGAGAAGAGATGAAGCTCAATTCTAATCCAGCCACACAATTCCCATAATCTCAACCAAGGAAAGTTACATCTCACATACCAACCAAGGTGTATTGATTAAGGGAATCATGAAAGGATGAACTCTAAACTGAATTATGTGGCTCATTCCTCAAATTCACCACACAATTCACATAGATTAACCCCTCTCTCGATGGTGATTGAATCTTTGAAGAACAAGAGTTTCCTCTTTGGATTAACCACTAGAATTGAGGAGGAAAAGAGGAGTTCATCAATGCATTCAAACAAGCAGAGCTCTTCCCCTAATGAAAGTGGGGTTTAGTGAGTCATAGCTCCAATTTTAACAACAATTGCCATCAATAAAACTAAACTAAGTGTCCAGAAAAGAAGAAGAAGAATAAGGAAATGCTTAAAGCTTAAAACTGAAGAAGAAAAGTTCCAAAAAAACAAATTAGCTCTCCGGGTATCCTCCCGGAAGTGCTAGAGAGTTCTCCAAGTAAAAGTGCTAAAAGTATAAAATTCTAAGTGTCCAAAAGTCCCTTCAAAGTACAAACTCAATCTCTATTTATATTAGTCCCAAAACCCCTTCAAAGATCTTTAATTGGGTTAGTAATATGGGCTTCCTCTTTGTTGAATTCTTGGCTCAATGGAAGAGGTGTTGCTAGACTTGGAAGGAGGAGTTCATTCATCATGTTTCTGGCCCAATGGCTTGGCGTTTTTGCCAATAACGCTAGCCTTAATGCATGTTGGCAACGTGCATCAAATTTTCCTGGGAGTGAACTTTCAGACTTGGGCGTTGCTAGCCCAAGTTGTTGCTAACAACTTGCTTCTCTCTTTCTTGACTCTACTTTCATGCTAAATGTATCCCAGAGTTTGAGTATCAATCCTCTGCTTCAATATGGACTATTATACATCATTGGAAAGCTCTTGAAGTCTACTTTCCAATGCCACTGGAATCACCTCATTTGGACTTTCCTAGCTCAAGTTATGCTTCCTCAAAGAAGGTAAGGTCAAGCTGCCAAGTTGTTGCCAAAAACGCACCTATCCTCCCACGTTGGCAACGTGCCTAGCCTCCCAAGGCAGAGACATGAGGCTGGCGTTGTCACCAAACACGCCCCCTTGTTAGCACGTTGGCAACGTGCTCGTGCTCCCTCCAGGGCTAATCTCTAGCCTTCAATTTTGCTTGTCACGTTGCCTTAGGAAACGCCTTTAGAAGCTGGCGTTGGCAACGTGCTCGAGTGCCTCTTCATGTGAGCTTCCTTGCCTAACTTTGCTTGCTGCGTTGCCCCCAAACACGCCTTTGGAAGCTGGCGTTGGCAACGTGCTCGAGCCTTCCTCAAGGCTCTATGCTTGTTGCTTGGCGTTGTCCTTGAACACGCCTATGCTTCCTGGCGTTGGCAACGTGGTTGAGCTCCAAAACTTGGTGCCTAGCCAAGCATTCCTTCCTGGCGTTGCCTTAGAACACACCAATGAAAATGGCGTTGGCAACGTGCTCCTATTTGTTGGCCCAGAGTCTTGTCCCTGGCGTTGTTGATGAACACGCCAGTTCATTTCCAAGTTAGCAACGCTCTCGTGTGCCCATACTCCAAGCTTGCATGCGTTGCCAAGGAACACGCCCATGCTCTCCCAGCTCAACAACGTGCTCGAGCTTTCCTATGGTGCCAAAGTTGCTTGCTACGTTGCCAAGGAACACGCCTTCATAACTTGGCGTTGGCAACGTGCACCTCCCTTTCCTGGGCCAAATTTTCCATTCAGCGTTGCTTGCCTGCGTTGTCCTCAAACACGCCCCTCATTTTTAGGCTGGCAACGTGCTCGAGGCTCTGAACTAGCTCCCCAAGATTGCTTGGCGTTGCCTTGAATAACGCCTATGGTTCTTGGCGTTGGCAACGCCAGCTTCTCCTCCTCCTGGGCCAAGCTTGCTTGTGTGCGTTGCCAAAGAACACGTCCCTTGTTCCTGGCGTTGGCAACGCCAGCTTCCTCTCCTCCTGAGCCAAGCCTTGCTTGTGTGGCGTTGCCTAGGGACACGCCTATGGTTCCTGGCATTGGCAATGCCCTCGACACTCTCCTTGGCTCAACTCTTTGCTTGCCTGCGTTGCCCATAAAAACTCACTCCTTTCTCCAAGTTGGCAACGCCCAAGTGTGCTCTCCAGGGCTGCCTTGGCGTTGCCTTCAACAACTCACCCTTTTCTCCAAGTTGGCAACGCCAACATTTGCTCTCCAGGGCTGCCTTGGCGTTGCCTTCAACAACTCACCTTTCCTCCAAGTTGGCAACGTGCAAGTCCTCTGCCTCCTTGCCAAGCTTGATGTGGCTTCTTGCTCCAATTCTTGCTCCATGACCTTTTTGCTTCATTACCTATCATTAACCAAAGAATTTGCTTCAAAGTTTTGCCATTCTATGCAACAATTTTCAAGAGATTTATTCATGCTAATTCATTTGTCAACTCCTTGAATTCTTTGCACAAATTTGGCTAAAATCACATGTTCCTTGGTATTCTCATGCATGAAGACAAAACTCATAAAAGACTTGTTTATTTAGAGAAAATGAATGAAACAAAGCTAAAACCAACTAAACTAACTAGCTAATATAGTAAATATGCAATTGCATCACAACACCAAACTTAAAGTGTTGCTTGTCCTCAAGCAAAATATAAGAGACTTTGTCACAAGAATCTAAGATGTAAGACTTGAATGTTTTACCAGAGAGTATTTTTCTCATTGAGCATGTCATCCTCACTTGTGTGATCATTAATTTATTGTAATTGAACACGGCTATTCAACTTTTTCAATTAAAATGCTTGCTTCAATACTAAATTGGTTAACTTCACTAGACCTTTTCTATACCGTAGCACATGATCCTTGAACCATTCTTTACTTGATGCTTTCCTCTTTTTTTTTTTATATTCCTTCTTATTTCAAATGAGCTCGAAATCTTGTCTTAAGGCGGCTCTTTAGCATAAGCTTTCAATCAACAATCCCAAACCAGTTGGTTCAAGTTGTTAAGTGTTGAGACACTCTTAAAGATTTACTAACTCAAGCCTCTCTCCTTAACACATTCAATCACAGGCATATAACATTGAAACTTTATTTGGATAGTGGTGTCCAGCACCTCTTTGGGTTGCTAAATGTTCTGTTATAGAGCTACTCTTGATTGTGAGTTTTCAATCGATAATCCCGAGTTAGTTAACTCAAGTTATCGGGTGATGAAGCACCCCTCGGATTTACTAGCCCAAGTATGTCTCCTAACATCAATCACCACAGACACATATCCAAATTTTGTCATTGATGCCTAGCCTTCCATTCTTTGTCTTCTGTTTTCTTTATTGTCAAGGTTATTTGTGCTTTTACTTATAAAGTCTTGTGACCCTTAACCGACTAGTCTTGTATAAGCAAGCATTCTTTTGAATTTCTTGAGCCTTGATTCTTTCACAATAAATGTATATGTGCTAGCACTTTTCTTATGGGACAACATGATTCTTTTTAAGCTAAAATTCTCTCTGTTCTTGCTCAAACTACATCTTTTATTCCATTGACAAGTAAAAGTACTTAAGACAAGCAACCATTCCAAATCTATGAGTAGTGATGCATGGAATGAACAACATAAAGGAAAATGCTTCAAAAAGAAAATGCAAAAGACAATGCATCCTAGAAGGTATACCATATTTCAGACATACATCTTCTTTATTTGTTAAAGCATAAAGAAAAACAAAGGAACTTCACCACCTTTAGTCTTCATGTCCCTTTTTCTTTGCTTGATTCTCCTTGCTTTCCCTTGCCCTTTGGGTCTTCTTTCTTTTTCTTTCTCAGCTCTCCTTGTTGTTTCGTTGTTGAGTCCCCCTTTGGATCTTCTTTCTTTTTCCTTCTTAGTTCTCCTTGTTGTTTTGTTGTTGAATCCCCCTCTTCTCTTTGCCATACTCCTGTGCTTATCATTGTTTCCTTTAGCCTCTGAGCATTAAATCTCACCCTTGCAAGTTCCTGCTCTTCAAATATCTTGCGAGCTTTATTAAAACTTTTAATTTGTGGGTTGAGTAATGGGGGTGCTCCACAAAGGTAACTGAGCTTTTCTTGAGTGCATATATCATAGTCAAGTCTGTCCTTATGCCTGGCTTCCCTGAACATTCTGCTTTCATTGAACTCTTTGTGAAATGTATCATGTCTAGCATCCAACCTATGGAGAAGCTCCCTTTGCTGAGCTTGCTCTTTTCTTAGTTGAGCTTGTTCTTGTATTACTTTCTCCATGGCTTTTTCATATTCAGCAGTTGAATTGTTGATGGCTTCATGCATCTTGGCATATTGTTCTTGTTGTAGTTCCATCATGTGTGTTTGATATTCATTTTGTTGGTTCATCCATTGAACTTGAATCCCTCTTTGTTGATCCATCAACTGCCAAAGGTCCCTTTGTTGTTGAGCTTGTTCCTCTTGGCTTCTTTGAATTTGTGAGTATTGCCCAGAGATTCCTTCCAAGGCGGCTTGGAGTTGATTCATGTTTAAGGTATGGGATTCTTCCATTTCTTGAGGCTCCTCCTCTTGTCTTGCTTCTTTCCTTTTCTTCCTTCTTGCTAAAGGTTGCCTTTCCAATTGGGTTGTGGTGACAAATTCTAATCTTTCTCGGGTGAGAGGTTTTCCAATAGAGACCACATCAGTTTCTTCAAATTCTCCCAGAGGCACTCTAGCTTCTTCACATAAGCACAGAATAGTACTAGGATATCCTAGCCAGCTGTCCTGCTTGACCTTTTGAGCTATGTCAATGATGTTCTTGGCTATAATTTCTCCAACATTGATTTCCCCTCCTTTCATTATGCAGTGGATCATTATTGCTCTATTCACTGTCACCTCAGAATTATTTGAAGTGGAGATCAATGATCTCCTCACTATGTCATGCCATCCTTTTGCTTGAGGTATGAGATCACCTCTCCGAAGTTTGAGTGGTTGTCCATGTGAATCCAGCACCCAATCCGTGCCTACTCTGCATAAGTCACTCACCACATCCATATATCTTGGGTCATTTTCAACCCTTTCTTCATAGCTAGCTTGTTTGAACCGTTTTGGCTTGACTTTTAGCACCCTGTTGATGGTGTCCGGACTAAAATCAACAGTCACACCTCTTACATAACTCATGTATGGTTCTTCATCATCAAATTCTCTTATCACATTAGTGTAGAACTCGTGGATGAGAAGCATGCTCACTTCTTGAGGTTGGTTACAGAGAAGCTCCCATCCCCTTTTCCTGATTATTTTTTGTAACTCAGAGTATTCATCTTTCCTTAGCTTGAAAGGTAACTCCGGAACAACATCCTTGCTTGACATCCAACTAAAGATGCGCTCATTGTGTTTGGATTTGAATCTTCTTTGATCAAAGGTATTTTGTCCTTCATCTTCTATGGGTTGCTTGTCCCTCCTATCCCTTGATGATGAGGCCATTGAGATTCACTTGCAAGGGTTGAATCTCCCACACCAAACTTAGGTGAATGCTTGTCCTCAAGCATAAAGAAAATAACGTGAATGGGAGAGGTATATGACGACAAGGTAAATTAGACAAGCTAGAGAATGATGGTGAGGGGGGGTGGAGTGTTTCGGTTATGTGGAGAGATGTAGTGCTTCATGAGTTTTGTTGGGTAAGGATGAGGTTCAAGGCTAGAATTTGTGAAACACGGAATGAGTTGGAGGTTGAGTGTGAGTTCGGGTGATGAAATGGGGTGATGGAGAGGTATAAGGATGAGTGAGGAGAAAGTGAGGTTTGATGAATATGGTTGAAGTATTTAAAGTGATGTTTGGTGGGGGGGAAAACGGTTTTTGGTGATTTCCGTGGTGGGATGCATGGTCCTAGTGGTTCGGTCATAGCATGGGGAGCATGCTTCCTTGTGCCCAATGCATGTTGAGTTGTTTTTTCCAATGCACAAAGTTCAAGACTCATGTGACATTCTCTTCCTTGTGTATCCGTGACCTCCCTCCAAGATTCTCCATCACTTCTTTCTTTCTTTCCTGCAACAAAATTCCAAAATCTTGGGATTCTTAAAGTGACATTACTAGCTAACAACTTATGATGATATTCCTATGTAAAGTTGACTAAAAATTAAAATTTATGAATTGATTCCCTACTCTACTTTTTCTAGCATTATTGATGTATGTAAAGACACCAAACTTAGTTTGTGACTAAGTTTTCTTTGGAGTTAACTCCAAAGATGGTCACACCAAACTTAGTATCTTACCTACATTGTATGCTATTTCAATCTCTTTTTCTCGGTTTTTTTTTTAGTTGCTTTTATATAACTAATCATAGATGATTGCACTTTCATAGTCTAGCATTTTCGTGTATGTACGGATACCAAACTTAGTTTGTGGCTAAGTGTTGTAGAACAAACTTTTGCCATTACTTCAAGATTGGCCACACCAAACTTAGTATCTTACATTCACTATGTGCTAGTCTACTTTTTATTTCCTTAGATGCATATGATGCAACCTCTCATTATTGATTACTAAAGTATGAAAATAAAGGACTCCCTGTGCATGGGTTGCCTCCCATGAAGCGCTTGTTTATTGTCCTTAGCTTGACAATGCAACTTCCTTGATCATGTTAGCATTTGCACACTTTCTTCCTTGCTCCAGGGGCCACCAAAATAGTGCTTCACCCTATGTCCATTAGCCGTGAAGGTTTGTTTTGAGGCTTCATCAAGTAATTCGACATAGCCATGAGGTGATACTTTGATGATGGTGTATGGGCCAGTCCATCTAGACCTCAGCTTCCCAGGGAAAATCTTCAATCTTGAGTTGAATAACAACACCCTTTGGCCTGGTTCGAATGTTCTTTGAGAGATTTTCTTATCATGCCATCTCTTTGTTCTTTCTTTGTATATTCTGGCATTTTCATATGCCTCCAATCTGAACTCCTCCAGTTCATTGAGTTGTAACAACCTCTTCTCTCCTGCTGCTTGAGCATCTAAATTCAGAAGTTTGGTGGCCCAAAAGGCCTTATGTTCAAGCTCCACAGGGAGGTGGCATGCCTTTCCATACACCAGCTGAAATGGAGATTTTCCTATGGGTGTCTTGAAGGCTGTCCTGTATGCCCAAAGTGCATCATCCAGCTTCCTAACCCAATCCTTTCTTGTTGTTCCCACAGTTTTCTCCAGAATCCTTTTTAGCTCTCTGTTGGCAAGTTCAGCTTGCCCATTGGTTTGTGGGTGATATGGGGTAGCTACTTTGTGAGTAACACCATATTTGTGGAGTAAAGAATTTAGTTGCTTGTTGCAGAAGTGGCTTCCCCCATCACTTATAAGTCCTTTGGGCACTCCAAATCTAGTGAAGATGTTCTTCTTGAGGAATTGCAAGACCACGTTGGTATCACATGTGGTGGTGGCTATTGCTTCTACCCATTTGGAGACATACTCTACTGCTACCAAAATGTATTTGAATGTGTAAGATGGAGGAAAAGGTCCCATGAAGTCTATTCCCCACAGATCAAAGAGTTCCACTTCCAAAATGAACTTTTGAGGCATCTCATTTTTCTTTGACAAACCCCCTGTTCTTTGACATTCATTGCATTGGCTCACAAACTCTCTAGCATCCTTGAAGATTAAAGGCCAGTAGAAACCACTTTGAAGGACCTTTGCAGCCGTTCTTTCAGCTCCAAAATGACCACCATAACTAGAGTTGTGACAATGCCATAGTATGTCCTTCATCTCACCTTCTGACACACATCTTCTTATCATTCCATCTGGGCATCTTTTGAACAAGAATGGTTCATCCCAGAAGAAGAACTTAGCCTCATGTAGCAGCTTCTTGACTTGTTGTTTTGTGTACTCTTGTGGAATGATTCTCCCCGCCTTGTAGTTGGCCATATCTGCAAACCAAGGGACATGTTGGATTTGCAAGAGATGTTCATCTGGAAATTCTTCATTTATTGATGGAAGGTTGTCCTGGCATACATCTTGTGGTAGCCTTGATAAGTGGTCAGTAACTTGATTTTCATTGCCCTTTCTATCTTTTATCTCAATGTCAAACTCTTGTAGGAGTAGCACCCATCTGATTAGCCTTGGTTTGGCATCCTGTTTTGACATAAGATACTTAAGAGCAGCATGGTCAGTATACACTAAAACTTTAGATCCAATCAAATATTGTCTAAACTTATCAAAAGCATATACCACAGCTAGTAGCTCTTTCTCTGTTGTAGTGTAGTTTTTTTGAGTTTCATTCAATACCATACTTGCATAGTAGATAACATGAAGCTTCTTTTCCTTCCTCTGCCCCAAC
This sequence comes from Arachis stenosperma, assembly GCF_014773155.1. NCBI lineage: Eukaryota > Viridiplantae > Streptophyta > Magnoliopsida > Fabales > Fabaceae > Arachis > Arachis stenosperma. The sequence goes on from NC_080379.1 coordinate 119,467,723, forward strand.
ACAGCACCAATTGCAAGGTTACTTGCATCACACATGAGTTCAAAAGGTAGTCCCCAACTTCGGGGTGTGATGATTGGTGCTGTGGTGAGCTTAGCTTTTAGAGTTTCAAAAGCCTGTTTACACTCATCATCAAAGAGAAAAGGATTGTCTACCACCAGCAAATTGCTTAGTGGCTTTGCTATTTTGGAAAAATCTTTGATGAATCTCCTATAAAATCCAGCATGCCCTAAGAAACTTCTAACGGCTTTCACACTAGTTGGCAAAGGAAGTTTTTCTATAATTTCTACTTTTGCCTTGTCAACTTCTATACCCTTTCTTGAAATTTTATGACCAAGAACGATGCCTTCGGGTACCATGAAATGGCATTTCTCCCAATTCAAAACTAAATTGGTTTCTTGGCACCTTTTCAAGACTAAGGTAAGATGGTGCAAGCAGGTATTGAAAGAATCACCAAAAACAGAGAAATCATCCATAAATACTTCAATAAATTTTTCTACCATGTCTGAGAAGATTGATAGCATGCACCTTTGAAAGGTAGCTGGGGCATTACACAGTCCAAATGGCATTCTCCTGTATGCAAAGACTCCAAAGGGACAAGTAAAGGAAGTCTTCTCTTGATCCATGGGGTCAACCACTATCTGGTTATACCCAGAATATCCATCAAGAAAACAGTAATAGGCATGGCCAGCCAACCTTTCAAGCATCTGGTCAATGAAAGGGAGAGGAAAGTGATCTTTTCGTGTGGCATCATTCAGCTTCCTATAGTCTATGCACATTCTCCACCCTGTCACTGTTCGTGTTGGAATAAGCTCATTCTTCTCATTAATAATGACAGGCATCCCCCCTTTCTTAGGTACTACTTACACTGGACTGACCCACGGGCTGTCAGATATAGGGTAGATGATCCCAGCTTTACACAACTTCAGGACTTCCTTTTGAACAACCTCCTTCATTGTGGGATTCAATCTTCTTTGGGGTTGTACCACTGGTTTGGAATTCTCCTCTAGAAGTATCTTGTGCATGCATATGGCAGGGCTTATGCCTTTCAAGTCATCAATGGTCCATCCCAACGCCTCTTTGTGAGCTTTCAATACTACAAGGAGCTTTTCTTCTTCCTCTGCACTCAATGTAGAATTTATGATCACTGGGAAGCTGTCCTTTTCACCAAGAAATGCATATTTAAGATGAGGAGGTAGTGGTTTCAACTCTTGCTGTGATGCCTCTTCTTTCATAGCTTCACTTGGTTCCTCTGATGCTTCCAATTTGTTCTCTTCTTGTCCTTGAACATTCTGGACTTCCTCCCGTTTCACTTGATGGTTTGTGTCAAGTACCTCTTCAACCAACGAATCCACTACATCAATCCTCATGCAACTTTCTTTCTCAACGGGGTGTTGCATGGCTTTGAAAACATTTATGGTCATTTGCTCATCATGCACTCTAAAAATCATTTTCCCCTTTTCCACATCAATGATTGTTCTAGCTGTAGCCAAGAAGGGTCTACCAAGAATAACTGAATTGTTTCCCTCTTCATCCATGTCTAGGACCACAAAATCAGCTGGGAATATGAAGTTTCCCACCTTCACCAAGAGGTTCTCAACTACTCCATTTGGTATTTTAATGGATCTGTCAGCAAGTTGGAGTGACATCCTTGTGGGTTTAAGCTCTTCAATCATCATTTTCTTCATCATGGTAAGGGGCATTAGGTTAATGCTTGCTCCCAAGTCACAAAGTGATTTGTCAATGGCCATGCTCCCAATCGTGCAGGGTATGGGGAAGCTGCCAGGATCTTTGAGTTTTGGGGGTAGTCCCTTTTGAATGATGGCACTGCACTCTTGAGTGAGAATCACCGTTTCTTTTTCTTGCCAACTTCTCTTCTTGGTGATCAATTCCTTAAGAAACTTTGCATATAATGGCATCTGTTCCAGAGCTTCTGCCAATGGGATGTTGATTTCAAGTTTCTTGAAGATTTCTAAGAACCTTGGGAATTGTTGGTCCTTTGCTCCTTTATGTATCCTAGTTGGGTACGGAAGCTTGGGTACATAGGCTTTTACTCCTTCATTTTTGTTTTCTTGTTGTGGATTCACACTCTCCTTGCTATCATGGTTGCTTCCTTGACTGGGTGGCTTGCCTTGTGGCTTGACAGCCTCTTTGCCTTTGTTAGATGTTGAATCCTTTTCTTCATCCTGCCTTTCCACTTGTATCCCCACTGTGTCTCGCTCTTTGAGTTTTGTTGCTTCTTTATTCGAACTTTCACCAACTACCTTGCCACTCCTTAACTGCAGAGCTTTACATTCTTCTCTTGGGTTGGGTATTGTATCACTTGGGAGAACATTGGTTGGTTGCTCGGCTTGTTTGGCTAATTGTCCCACTTGTCTCTCAATATTCTTCATGGTGACCTCATGTTCCTTTTGTCCCTTAGCTAAGGCTTGAGTGGTTTGAGCAAGTGCTTGCAGGGTTGCTTCAAGACTTGAAATTCTAGTCTCATGATGGTCAATTGGGGATATGATGGAGGTTGATTGTTGTTGAAAGTTGTTGGGTGGATTAGTGTGGTAATTCTGTGCGTTGGATGTTGGTGCAGGAAAGTTTCTTTGGTGAGTTTGTGAGTTATTATGAGGTGGTTGATATGTGTTTTGTGTTTTTCTATATTGGTTAGTGTTGGTGGCATGGTGATTTTGGTTATTTGTGTTACGGGTGTGGTTGTGGCTGTTGTTCTTTTGCCAATGGTTTTCACCCCACCTTAGATTGGGATGATTTTTCTAAGAGGGGTTGTATGTATCACCATGAAATTCATCCTGAGAATTTGAAGTATTTTGCATGTATTGAACTTGTTCTTGTGGCTGTTCAACAGTGGTCCCTTCACCTTGGCTCCATTCAAGTGATGGTTGATTTGTTGTGTTCACTGATGCTAGCTGGAAACCATCCATTCTCTTTGTTATCATTTCCATTTGTTGTTGGATTTGTTGGTGCATTAACTTATTTTGTGCCAAGATAGCGTCAACACCTTCAAGCTCCATTACGCCTTTCTTTGGGGCCGGGTTATGTTGCCTCTCTGATGAGTAATAATACTGATTGTTTGCCACAATCTCAATGAGGTCTTGAGCCTCCTCAGCAGTTTTCATCATGTTGAGTGATCCTCCTGATGAGTAGTCTAGCCCCTTCCTTGCTTCTAAGCTTAAACCTTCATAGAAGTTTTGGAGTTTGACCCAGTCACTAAACATATCAGGTGGACATCTTCTCATTAGTTCCTTATATCTTTCCCAGGCTTCATACAATGACTCCCCTTCCATTTGCCTGAAAGTTTGAACCTCTGTCTTCAACTTGATGATTCTTTGAGGTGGGTAGAACTTTGCTAGAAATCTGCCCATCAGGTCATTCCAATTGTCGAGGCTTTCCTTGGGGAATGACTCTAGCCATTGAGTGGCCTTGTCCCTCAAAGAGAATGGGAATAGCAGCAGTTTGTAGACATCTGGATGCACTCCATTTGTCTTCACTGTGTTGCATATCCTCAGAAAAACAGACAAATGTTGATTTGGGTCTTCAAGAGGTCCCCCTCCATAGGAGCAGTTGTTTTGTACCAAAGTGATGAGTTGGGATTTTAACTCAAAGTTATTGGCCTGAACACTTGGAGTGGCAATACTGCTCCCACAATGTCTTGGATCAGGGATGGTATAAGAGGATAGCACCCTTCTAGGTGGTCCATCATTGTTGTTGACCCCTCCAGGAGGATTGTGCATCTCATCCTCCATGACTTGATCTTCTCCCTCTGACTCCTCTTCACCAACTATTCCCTTTCCTCTTTCTGCTCTTCTTATCCTTCGGAGGGTTCTCTCGTCGTCCTCAGTATTAAGTCTATTAGCTCCTGACATACACAAACAAAACCAGAATTACAAGTGAAATACTCTAGAACTAGAGTGGAATTGGAGTTAGTGAAACAAAGTATCAAACAGTTAGTGGGCTTAACAAAAACACTAAAAAAAATTACTTAATCTAAACCACCTTTCACTTAATCATTGTCAATCTTTTCCAATCCCCGGCAACGGCGCCAAAAACTTGATACGTAAAAATTTAATTTCACGTACAACCGGCAAGTATACCGGATCGTATCAAGTAATAAGACTCACTAGGAGTGAGGTCGATCCCACGAGGATTAGTAGATTAAGCAACTTTAGTTAAATGGTAAATTTAGTCAAGCGAACATAATTTTGATTTTATGAGCATTGTGACTTTTGAACATAATTGCAGGAATTTAAATGGCAAGGAATTTAAAGAACAGGAATATAGAAATAAAATGAAAGTAAATAACTGAAACTTAAAATGCAAGAAACTTAAATGACATCAAAGATAAATTGCAAGGAATTAAAGGTTGCAGAAATTTAAAGAGCATAAGAGCAAGAAATAAAGAGACAGAATGTAAATGACAAGAATAATAAATTGCAAAAATGTAGAAGGGAATTGGGTTATGGGTAGTCAAACAACTAGAAGCAAAAGAAATAAGAATTGATGGTGGAGAGGATCATTAGGGATCAGAGATGCAAGTTTTCATGAATTGATGTTAGTCAAATCCTTCTCAATCATGGGTATAGATCCATGGCAAGTGGGTAATTGAATCCCAATCTCTTGGTGATTCAATTTCTCTCAACATAACCAATTGCCACTCTCGTGATCTAGTTGTTCATGAGAAGAGATGAAGCTCAATTCTAATCCAGCCACACAATTCCCATAATCTCAACCAAGGAAAGTTACATCTCACATACCAACCAAGGTGTATTGATTAAGGGAATCATGAAAGGATGAACTCTAAACTGAATTATGTGGCTCATTCCTCAAATTCACCACACAATTCACATAGATTAACCCCTCTCTCGATGGTGGTTGAATCTTTGAAGAACAAGAGTTTCCTCTTTGGATTAACCACTAGAATTGAGGAGGAAAAGAGGAGTTCATCAATGCATTCAAACAAGCAGAGCTCTTCCCCCTAATGAAAGTGGGGTTTAGTGAGTCATAGCTCCAATTTTAACAACAATTGCCATCAATAAAAACTAAACTAAGTGTCCAGAAAAGAAGAAGAAGAATAAGGAAATGCTTAAAGCTTAAAACTGAAGAAGAAAAGTTCCAAAAAAAACCAAATTAGCTCTCCGGGTATCCTCCCGGAAGTGCTAGAGAGTTCTCCAAGTAAAAGTGCTAAAAGTATAAAATTCTAAGTGTCCAAAAGTCCCTTCAAAGTACAAACTCAATCTCTATTTATATTAGTCCCAAAACCCCTTCAAAGATCTTTAATTGGGTTAGTAATATGGGCTTCCTCTTTGTTGAATTCTTGGCTCAATGGAAGAGGTGTTGCTAGACTTGGAAAGAGGAGTTCATTCATCATGTTTCTGGCCCAATGGCTTGGCGTTTTTGCCAATAACGCTAGCCTTAATGCACGTTGGCAACGTGCATCAAATTTTCCTGGGAGTTAACTTTCAGACTTGGGCGTTGCTAGCCCAAGTTGTTGCTAACAACTTGCTTCTCTCTTTCTTGACTCTACTTTCATGCTAAATGTAGCCCAGAGTTTGAGTGTCAATCCTCTGCTTCAATATGAACTATTATACATCATTGGAAAGCTCTTGAAGTCTACTTTCCAATGCCACTGGAATCACCTCATTTGGACTTTCCTAGCTCAAGTTATGCTTCCTCAAAGAAGGTAAGGTCAAGCTGCCAAGTTGTTGCCAAAAACGCACCTATCCTCCCACGTTGGCAACGTGCCTAGCCTCCCAAGGCAGAGACATGAGGCTGGCGTTGTCACCAAACACGCCCCCTTGTTAGCACGTTGGCAACGTGCTCGTGCTCCCTCCAGGGCTAATCTCTAGCCTTCAATTTTGCTTGTCACGTTGCCTTAGGAAACGCCTTTAGAAGCTGGCGTTGGCAACGTGCTCGAGTGCCTCTTCATGTGAGCTTCCTTGCCTAACTTTGCTTGCTGCGTTGCCCCCAAACACGCCTTTGGAAGCTGGCGTTGGCAACGTGCTCGAGCCTTCCTCAAGGCTCTATGCTTGTTGCTTGGCGTTGTCCTTGAACACGCCTATGCTTCCTAGCGTTGGCAACGTGGTTGAGCTCCAAAACTTGGTGCCTAGCCAAGCATTCCTTCCTGGCGTTGCCTTAGAACACGCCAATGAAAATGGCGTTGGCAACGTGCTCCTATTTGTTGGCCCAGAGTCTTGTCCCTGGCGTTGTTGATGAACACGCCAGTTCATTTCCAAGTTAGCAACGCTCTCGTGTGCCCATACTCCAAGCTTGCATGCGTTGCCAAGGAACACGCCCATGCTCTCCCAGCTCAACAACGTGCTCGAGCTTTCCTATGGTGCCAAAGTTGCTTGCTACGTTGCCAAGGAACACGCCTTCATAACTTGGCGTTGGCAACGTGCACCTCCCTTTCCTGGGCCAAGTTTTCCATTCAGCGTTGCTTGCCTGCGTTGTCCTCAAACACGCCCCTCATTTTTAGGCTGGCAACGTGCTCGAGGCTCTGAACTAGCTCCCCAAGATTGCTTGGCGTTGCCTTGAATAACGCCTATGGTTCTTGGCGTTGGCAACGCCAGCTTCTCCTCCTCCTGGGCCAAGCTTGCTTGTGTGCGTTGCCAAAGAACACGTCCCTTGTTCCTGGCGTTGGCAACGCCAGCTTCCTCTCCTCCTGAGCCAAGCCTTGCTTGTGTGGCGTTGCCTAGGGACACGCCTATGGTTCCTGGCGTTGGCAACGCCCTCGACACTCTCCTTGGCTCAACTCTTTGCTTGCCTGCGTTGCCCATAAAAACTCACTCCTTTCTCCAAGTTGGCAACGCCCAAGTGTGCTCTCCAGGGCTGCCTTGGCGTTGCCTTCAACAACTCACCCTTTTCTCCAAGTTGGCAACGCCAACATTTGCTCTCCAGGGCTGCCTTGGCGTTGCCTTCAACAACTCACCTTTCCTCCAAGTTGGCAACGTGCAAGTCCTCTGCCTCCTTGCCAAGCTTGATGTATTCTCAAGGCTTCTTGCTCCAATTCTTGCTCCATGACCTTCTTGCTTCATTACCTATCATTAACCAAAGAATTTGCTTCAAAGTTTTGCCATTCTATGCAACAATTTTCAAGAGATTCATTCATGCTAATTCATTTGTCAACTCCTTGAATTCTTTGCACAAATTTGGCTAAAATCACATGTTCCTTGGTATTCTCATGCATGAATACCAAACTCATAAAAAGACTTGTTTATTTAGAGAAAATGAATGAAACAAAGCTAAAACCAACTAAACTAACTAGCTAATATAGTAAATATGCAATTGCATCAGGTTTATGGGGAAGAGTGGATGGATGTGAGTGGTGAAGGGGGTAATTGGGAAGAGAGATTGAAGTTGTTGGGAAGTGTGTTTATTGGAAAGAGAGAATGAATGTTGAGAAGAGAGGAGAATATGTTAGGTGGGGATCCTGTGGGGTCCACAGATCCTGAGATGATCATGTGGGGTCCACAGATCCTGAGGTGTCAAGGATTTACATCCCTGCACCAATTAGGCATGTAAAATGCCTTTGCACACCATTCTGGTGTTTAAACGCCGAAGTGATGCACACTCTGGGCGTTCAATGCCCATGTGTAGCATGTTTCTGGCGTTGAACGCCAGTTCCATGCTTGTTACTAGCGTTCAGCGCCAGCTTTCCGCAAGCCACATTTCTGGCGTTCAAACGCCAGGATGTTGCTTGTTTCTGGCGTTCAGCGCCAGAAACATGCTCTGTTCTGGCGTTGAACGCCAGCCAGATGCACCTTACTGGTGTTAAACGCCAGTAAGTTCTTTCCTCAAGGGTGTGATTTTTCTTCTGCTGTTTTTGATTCTGTTTTTAAATTTAATAATTTTTTCGTGACTCCACATGATCATTAACCTAATAAAACACAAAATAACAATAAAATAAAATTAAAATTAGATATATAAAAATTGGGTTGCCTCCCAACAAGCGCTTATTTAATGTCATTAGCTTGACAGTGGGCTCTCATAGAGCCTTACAGGTATTCAGAGCATGATGAGGGCCTCCCAACACCAAACTTAGAGTTTGAATGAGAGGGCTTCTCAACACCAAACTTAGAGTTTGGTTGTGGCCTCCCAACACCAAACTTAGAGTTTGACTGTGGGGGCTCTTTTTGGCTCTGTACTGAAAGAAGCTTTTCATGCTTCCTCTCTATGGTTGCAGAGGAAGGTCCTTGAGCTTTAAACACAAGGTAGTCCCCATTCAATTGAAGAACTAATTTTCCTCTGCTAACATCAATCACAGCTTCTGCTGTGGCTAGGAAGGGTCTTCCAAGGATGATGCATTCATCTTCTTCCTTCCTAGTGTCTAAGATTATGAAATCAGCAGGGATGTAAAGGCCTTCAACCTTTACTAACACGTCCTCTACTAATCCATAAGCTTGTCTTACTGACTTGTCTACCAATTGCAGTGAGAATAAGGCAGGCTGTACCTCAATGATCTCCAGTTTCTCCATTACAAAGAGTGGCATAAGATTTATCCCTTACCCCAGGTCACACAGAGCCTTGTTAAAGGTCATGGTGCCTATGGTACAGGGTATTAAGAATTTACCAGGATCTTGTCTCTTTTAAGGTAAAGTTTTTTGAATCCAAGTATCTAGTTCACTAATAAGCAGGGGGGTTCACCTTCCCAAGTCTCATTACCAAACAACTTGGCATTCAGCTTCATGATAGCTCCTAGATATTGAGCAACTTGCTCTCCAGTCACATCTTCATCCTCTTCTGAGGAAGAATAGTCTTCAGAGCTCATGAATGGCAGAAGGAGATTTAGTGGGATCTCTATGGTCTCTATATGAGCCTCAGTTCCCTTTGGGTCCTCAATAGGGAACTCCTTCTTGCTTGAAGGACGTCCCAAGAGGTCTTCCTCACTAGGATTTTCGTCCTTCTCCTCCCTTGTGCATTCGGCCATATTGATTACTTCAATGGCCTTGCAATCTCCTTTTGGATTTTCTTCTGTATTTCTTGGGAGAATACTGGGAGGAGTTTCAATGACTTTCTTACTCAGCTAGCCCACTTGTGCCTCCAGATTTCTAATGGAGGATCTTGTTTCACTCATGAAATTTAAAGTGGCTTTTGACAGATCAGAGACTAAGTTTGCTAAATTAGAGGGGCTCTGTTCAGAATTTTCTGTCTGTTGCTGAGAAGATGATGGAAAAGGCTTGTTATTACTGAGCCTATTTCTTCCACCATTGTTAAAGCCTTATTGAGGCTTTTATTGATCCTTCCATGAGAAATTTGGATGATTTCTCCATGATGAGTTATAGGTGTTTCCATAAGGTTCACCCATGTAATTAACCTCTGCCATTGCAGGGTTCTCAGGATCATAAGCTTCTTCAAAAGCTGCCTCTTTAGTACTGTTGGATGCAGTTTGCCATCCATTCAGACTTTGAGAGATCATGTTGACTTGCTGAGTCAACACTTTATTCTGAGCCAATATGGCATTCAGAGTATTAATTTTAAGAACTCCCTTCCTCTGAGGCGTCCCACTATTCACGGAATTCCTCTCAGAAGTGTACATGAATTGGTTATTTGCAACCATGTCAATAAGTTCTTGAGCCTCTTCAGGCGTTTTCTTTAGGTGAATAGATCCACCTGCAGAATGGTCCAATGACATCTTGGAAAATTCAGATAGACCATAATAGAATATATCTAATATGGTCCATTCTGAAAACATGTCAAAAGGACACTTTTTGGTCATTTGCTTGTATCTTTCCCAAGCTTCATAGAGGGATTCACCATCTTTTTTCTTGAAGGTCTGGACATCCACTCTAAGCTTGCTCAGCTTTTGAGGAGGAAAGAATTTATCCAAGAAGGCCGTGACCAGCTTATCCCAGGAGTCTAGGCTATCTTTAGGTTGTGAGTCCAACCATGTTCTAGCTCTGTCTCTTACAGCAAAAGGGAAAAGCATGAGTCTGTAGACTTCAGAATCTACTTCATTCGTCTTAACAGTCTCACAAATCTGCAAGAACTCAGTTAAAAACTGGTAAGGATCTTCAGATGGAAGTCCATAAAACTTGCAGTTCTGTTGCATTAAAGCAACTAGTTGAGGCTTAAGCTCAAAATTTTTAGCTCCAATGGCAGGAATAGAGATGCTTCTTCCATCAAATTTGGACTTTGGTTTTGTGAAGTCACCAAGCATTCTCCTTGCATTATTGTTGTTAGGTTCGGCTGCCATCTCCTTCTCTTGTTCGAAAATTTTAGAAAGGTTGCCTCTGGTTTGTAATTTAGCTTCTCTTAGTTTCCTCTTCAGAGTCCTTTCAGGTTCTGGATCAGCTTCAACAAGAGTGTCTTTTTCCTTGTTCCTGCTCATATAGGAAAGAAGAGAACAAGAAAAGAAAGAGGAATCCTCTATGTCACAGTAAAGAGGATCCTTGTTGTTAGTAGAAGAAGAAAGGGAAGAAGAGTGAAGAAGAATGGGTAAGGATAGAGGTAGTGATCTGAGATGAAAAGAGATGAAGAGAAGTGTTAGTAAATAAATAAATAAATAGAGAAAGGGGAGATAGAGAATTTCAAAAATAATTTTGAAAAAGTGGTTAGTGATTTTCGGAAATCAAAGATAAGATATAATTAAAATTTAAAACAATTAGTTAAAAAGAATTTTTGAAAAAGAGATGAGATATTTTTGAAAATTAGAGAAGGAAAAGTAGTTAGGTGGTTTTTGAAAAAGATAAGAAACAAACAAAAAGTCAAATAGTTAGTTGAAAAAGATATTAAAGTCAAATTTGAAAAAGATAAGAAGATAAGTTTAGATAAGATATTTTGAAATCAAAATTTGAAAAAGATAAAATTTTGAAAGAGATATGATAAAAAGATAAGATAAAAATATAAGATAAGATATATGATTAAAAAAATGAAAAAGATATTTTGAAAAAGATTTGATTTTAAAATTAAAATTAATTACTTGACTAACAAGAAACTAAAAGATAAGATTCTAGAATTTAAAGATTGAACCTTTCTTAACAAGAAAATAACAAACTTCAAATTTTTGAATCAATCACATTAATTGTTAGTGAATTTTCGAAAATTATGATAAAATTAAGAAAAAGATTTTGAAAAACATTTTAAAGAATATTTTTGAAAATTTTCGAAAAAAAAAAGATAAAATTGAAAAGATATGATTTTTGAAAAAGATTTTGAAAAGATAAGATTTTTAGAATTGAAAATTTGACTTGACTCATGAGAAACAACTAATTTTAAAAATTTTTGACTAAGTCAACTCAAATTTTCGAAAATTAGGAGAGAAATAAGGAAAAGATATTTTTTTATTTTTGAATTTTTAATGAGGAGAGAGAAAAATTAAAAACGTTATTTGTGTTTTTCTCTTTTCTTTATGGATCAAAACAAATAATGCATGCAAGAACACTATGAATGTTAAGATGAACACCAAGAACACTATGAAGATCATGATGAACATCAAGAACATAATTTTGAAAAATTTTTGATGCAAAGAAAACATGCAAGACACGAAACTTGAAATCTTTAATGCATGGACTCTAACAAACAAAAAATGCATATGAAAAACAACAAACAACACAAAACAAGAAAACATCAAGATCAAACAAGAAGACTTGTCAAGAACAACTTGAAGATCATGAAGAATACCATGAATGCATGAATTTTCGAAAAAAATAATGCATAAATTTTAAAAGCATACAATTGACACCAAACTTAAAAATTGACTCAAGACTCAAACAAGAAACACAAAATATTTTTAGTTTTTATGATTTTATGATTTTTTTGTATTTTTATTATTTTTTCAAAAATATTCTTTAGAAAAACGAAAATAAAGAAAAAATTTTCAAAAATTTTTGAAAGCTTTTTGAAAAGAAAATTACCTAATCTGAGCAACAAGACGAACCGTTAGTTGTCCAAACTCAAACAATCCCCGGCGATGGCGCCAAAAACTTGGTGGGCGAAATTGTGATTCATGCTTGAATTGTTCGAAATTAATTCCCCAGTAATGGCCCCAAAAACTTGGTGCTCAATACTATGGTCTAAATATAACCTTACAACCTCGCTCAACTAACCAGCAAGTGTACTGGGTCGTCCAAGTAATACCTTACGTGAGTAAGGGTCGATCCCACAGAGATTGTTGGTATGAAGCAAGCTATGGTCATCTTGTAAATCTCAGTCAGGCGGATAATAATTGATTAGTGGGTTTTTGAAAATATAAAGAGATAATTAATTTATTAATAAAGGATAGAGATACTTATGTAAACTCACTGGTAGGAATTTCAGATAAGTCCATGGAGATGCTGTGTTCCTTTTGAATCTCTGCTTTCCTGCTACTTTCATCCAATCCTTCTTACTCCTTTCCATGGCAAGCTGTATGTAGGGCATCACCGTTGTCAATGGCTACATTCCATCCTCTCAGTGAAAAAGATCCAAATGCTCTGTCACGGCACGGCTAATCATCTGTCGGTTCTCGATCATGTTGGAATAGAATCCCTTGATTCTTTTGCATTTGTCATCATGCCCAGCAATCGCGAGTTTGAAGCTCGTCACAGTCATTCAATCCCATAATCCTACTCAGAATACCACAGACAAGGTTTAGACTTTCCGGATTCTCATGAATGCCGCCATCAATCTAGCTTATACCACGAAGATTCTGATTAAGGAATCCAAGAGATATGCGCTCGGCCTAAGGTAGAACAGAAGTGGTTGTCAATCACGTGTGTTCATAGGTGAGAATGATGATGAGTGTCACGGATCATCACATTCATCAAGTTGAAGTGCAACGAATATCTTAGAACAGGAATAAATAGAATTGAATAGGAAATAGTAGTAATTGCATTAAAACTTGAGGTACAGCAGAGCTCCACACCCTTAATCTATGGTGTGTAGAAACTCTACCGTTGAAAATACATAAGTGAAAGGTTCAGGCATGGCCAAGAGGCCAGCCCCCAAAACGTGATCACAGGATCAAAAATACAATTCAGGATCCAGGATCATTAATATGATAGTAAAAAGTCCTATTTATACTAGACTAGCTACTATGGTTTACAGAAGTAAGTAATTGATGCAGAAATCCACTTCTAGGGCCCACTTGGTGTGTGCTTGGGCTGAGCTTGATCTATCCACGAGCTGAGGCTTATCTTGGAGTTGAACGCCAAGTTGTAACGTGTTTTGGGCGTTCAACTCTGGTTCGTGACGTGTTTCTGGCGTTTGACTCCAGAATGCAGCATGGAACTGGCGTTGAGCGCCAGTTTACGTTGTCAAATATCAAATAAAGTATGGACTATTATATATTGCTGGAAAGCTCTGTATGTCTACTTTCCAACGCCGGTTAAATCGTGCTATTTGGAGTTCTGTAGCTCCAGAAAATCCATTTCGAGTGCAGGGAGGTCAGATTCCAACAACATCAGCAGTCCTTTGTCAGCCTCCTATCAGAGTTTTGCTCAAGTCCCTCAATTTCAGCCAGAAATTACTTGAAATCACAGAAAAATACACAAACTCATAGTAAAGTCCAGAAATGTGAATTTAACATAAAAACTAATGAAAACATCCCTAAAAGTAGCTTGAACTTACTAAAAACTACCTAAAAACAATGCCAAAAAGCGTATAAATTATCCGCTCATCAGCGATCAATCTCGCCTCCAAGATAGTGCTTCAACCTCTGGCCATTCACTGTAAATTTTCTGTCAGAATTCTCTTCTTGTATTTCCACATGACCATATGGTAAAGCTCTGGTAACCACAAACGGTCCTGACCATCGGGATTTCAGCTTCCCAGAAAAGAATTTGAGCCTTGAATTATATAGAAGCACTCTTTGTCCTGGCTCAAAGACTCTGATGGCAATCTTCTTGTCATACAGTAGCTTAGTTATTTTCTTATAGAGCTTGGCATTCTCATAGGCTGAATATTTGAATTGATCAAGCTCATTTAGCTGAAGCATTCGCTTGATTCCTGCAGCTTCTGAATCAAGGTTGAGGTATCTGATTGCCCAGTAAGCTTTATGCTCCAGTTCAACTGGCAAGTGACAGGCTTTGCCATAGACCAACTAATAAGGGGACATGCCAATGAGAGTCTTGTACGATATCCGGTATGCCCAGAGAGCATCATCAAGCTTCCTAGACCAGTCCTTTCTTGAAGTACTGACGGTCTTCTCTAGAATCCTCTTAAGTTCCCTGTTGGAAACTTCAACCTATATACTTGTCTGAAGGTGATAGGGGGTCGCCACTTTATGACGGACTCCATATCTCTGCAGAAGAGAGTCCAGCTGTTGGTTGCAGAAATGGCTTCCTCCATCACTAATGAGTGTCCTTGGGACACCAAACCTGCTAAAGATGTATCTCTGAAGAAAGCTCATTACCACTTTGGCATCATTAGTGGGCAAAGCTACAGCTTTCACCCACTTGGACACATAGTCAACTGCCACTAGAATATAGTTGTTTGAATGTGAGGGTGGGAAAGGTCCCATGAAATCAATACCCCACACATCAAACAACTTAACCTCAAGAATCCCCTGCTGTGGCATTTCATGGTTGGCAGGGAGATTCATGGCTTTCTCACATCTGTCACAGTGCTTTACAAATGCTCTTGAGTCCCTGAAGAGAGTTGGTTAGTAAAACCCGCTCTAAAGGACCTTTGTAGCTGTCCTTTCACCACCAAAGTGGCCTCCATACTCAGAACCATGACAATGCCAAAGGATCTACTATTTTTCTTCATCTGGGACACACCTCCGGATGATCCCATCTGAACACCTTTTAAAAAGGTATGGTTCTTTCCAAATGTAATACTTTGCATCAGTGAGTAGCTTCTTCACCTGTTGCCTACTATAATCCCTTGGGATGAAATTCATGGCCTTATAATTTGCAATCTCTGCAAATCATGATGCCTATTGAATGAGGAACAATTGCTCATCCAGGAACGTCTCAGTCACAGTTGTGGGTGGTTGTACTCCTGCTTCAGGCTCAATTCTGGAGAGATGGTCAGCTACTTGATTCTCTGACCCTTTCCTGTCCTTTATCTCAATATCAAACTCCTGAAGGAGCAACACCCATCTGATTAATCTTGGTTTAGAATCCTATTTGATTAGAAGGTACTTCAAAGCAGCATGATCGGTATAAATAATAACCTTAGAACCAAGTAAATAGGACCTAAACTTATCAACATCATACACAACAACTAATAATTCCCTTTCTGTAGTTATGTAATTCTTTTGGACATCATTTAACACACGACTGGCATAGTAAATGACATGTACAAGCTTACCATGCCTCTGTCCTAAAACAGCTCCTATAGCAAAATCACTAGCATCACACATTAATTCAAATGGTAGATCCCAGTCAGGGGGAGCTATAATGGGAGCAAAGGTAAGGTTTGCTTTCATAGTTTCAAAAGCATGCAAACAATCAGAGTCAAAGACAAAAGGAACATCAGCAACCAAGAGGTTTCTTAGAGGTTTAGCAATTTTAGAAAAATCCTTTATAAATCTTCTATAAAATCCTGCATGACCTAAGAAACTCTTGATTGCCTTAACATTAGTTGGTGGTGGTAATTTTTCAATTACCTCCACTTTTGCTTTATCAACCTCAATTCCCTTACTTGAAATCCGGTGTCTGATGCATTCACATATTTGCTATTTTAACTAGTTAGTTTAGTTAGCTTTAGTTCAATTTCGTTCATTATTACTAAAATAAACAAGCAATTTTGTGAGTTTTTCTCCATACATCCATGAACCAAGAACTAAGTGAAATTTGGCCAAATTCATGCAAATAATTCAAGAAGCTTATAAATGCATTAGTATGAATGAATCTCTTGAAATTGGGTGCATAGAATATCAATACATTGAGGAAGTTTCTTTGGTTTATGTTAGGTGATGAAGCAAGAAGGCTTGAGAACATTTCAAGCTTTGTAAGGAAGCAGAGGACTTGCACGTTGCTAACTTGGGTTACTACTGGCGTGTTTGGCAACAACTCAAGGCAGCAAGCATGGAGCCATGAGGAAGGGTGGCACGTTGCCAACTCCAAGAACAAGGGCGAGTTCCATAACAACGCCAGGAGCACTCATAGGAAGAGGCATGCACGTTGCCAATGCCAAGTTCTATAGGCGTGTTTAGTGACAATGTAGCAAGCAACCTTGGAGAGCAATTCCAAAGCTTCGAGCACGTTGCCAACCTAGAAGATGAGGGGGCGTGTTTGAGGACAACGTAGGCAAGCAACACAGCAAGAAAGCTTGGTTCAGGAAGGAGATAGCCCTGGATGATAGCTCGAGCACGTTGCCAACATTGAGTTCCGAAGGCGTGTTCAATGACAACGCTAGGAAGCTTGACAAGGAGGATAAAGTTAGCACGTTGCTAACTTGGAGTTATAAGGGCGTGTTCATCAACAACGCCAGCAGCTAGGAAACCTTGGAATGAAGCAACCCACGTTGGCAACTTGGAAATACAAAGGAGTGTTTGCCAAAAACGCTGGTGAGCTGGACAGCCTGACCTTACCTCCTTCAATGGAGTATATCTTGAGCTACAAAGCTCCAAATGAGGTGATTCCAACGGCATTTGAAAGTAGACATCCAGAGCTTTCCAACCATACATCATAGTATGGGATTGGCATTCATTTGAAGCTTCAAAAGATGGCTTCATTTAGAGCTTCAGAATCTGAGCACGTTGGCAACGTTGGAAACAAGGGCATTTTCACCAAATAACCATTTTCTTATTTTTTACGTATCAGTGTCCAAGAACAATACCTTCTGTAACCATAAAATGACATTTTTCCCAATTTAAAACAAGGTTTGATTCTTGACATCATTTCAAGACAAGAGATAAATGCTTAAGGCAGGATTCAAAAGAATTACTGAAGAGAGGAACTTTTGTGTGGTCTAGAATTCAGAATAAATTCCCGTTGCAAGTATAGCTTCTAAACCAACAAGAGTCTTTTCTTACAAACGTTTTGGTTGTCACAAATAACAAACCTCTTTAAAATTGATAACCGAGTATTTAAACCTCGGGTCGTCTTCTCAAGGAATTACAGGGAAGTATGATTTATTATTAGTTATGAAAAAGTATATTTTTGGGGTTTTGAAAAGGGTTGAACAGGTAATGTAAAATAACAAGTCGTTAAAATAATAACTAATAAAGCTTTTGGCAAGGTATGAGAACTGAAGGTCCTATCCCGGTTATCCTTATCAATTGTGATGAGAATTGGATTTTTCTCCCACTAAGTCAACTTCTAACTATAAAGGTAAGTCAAGTGGATGAATTAATTTTGATTCCTCAGGTCCTAGTCTTTCCTTGGGAAAGGCTAGAGTTATTGGAACTCGAATTAATTCTTGAAGAATTCCAATTTTCAGTCAACAATAAGTTTGATAGCTCAAGAGTTACCAATTAATCAACCAAAGCCAAAAGGGAAGAAAATCTACTCGAATGAAAATAAATTGGATAAAGCTAAAGCATCCATAACATATAAGTCTGAAATATCTCAATTTATATTAAATAAAGAATATCCTAACATGAATGGCTCATAAGCCAAATAGGCAACATATGTAATACAAGCATTAAATTATCTGAGAGTAAAAGAGAAAATAAATAAGAAAGGAACATTGAACCTGATATGAAGATGAAATAATCCTGAAGTGAAAAGAAATCCTAATCCTAAAACCTAAGAGAGAGGAGAGAACCTCTCTCTCTCTAAAAACTACATCTAAAACCTAAAATTGAATTATGAAAGCCTCCCTTGAGTCTCTGCATGTTCCCTAACATTAATCTGTGTTTCTGGGCCGAAAACTGGGTTGAAATGCGGCCCAGAATCTCTGCCAATGACTTTTGTAATTCTGCAGATCGCGCACGTCACGCGTCCGCGTCGTCCACGCGATCGCGTCACTTAGCATTTTTCGTACCACGCGTGCGCGTCGTCCATGCATTCGCGTCATTCGTGCAGCTTCCAATCCGTGCGGTCGCGTCAGGCACGCGAACGCATCACTCTGATTTCTTCCATTTCACGCGGTCGCGTGAGCCATGCGACCGCGTGACTTCTCGCTGGTCATCTCCTCAATTCCTTGTGTTCCTTCCATTTTTGCACGCTTCTTCTTCATTCTCTAAGCCATTCCTGCCCTATGAAGCCTGAAACTCTTAACACACAGATCAAGGCATCGAATGGTAATAAGAGAGGATTAAGATTAGCTAAATTAAGACCAAAGAAGCATGTTTTCAATCATAGAACTAAACTAGGAAGGAATTGTAAAATCATACAAATCATATGAATAAGTGGGTGAAAAGCTTGATAAAACCACTCAATTAAATACAATATAAACCATAAAATATTGGTTTATCAACGTCCCCATACTTAAACATTAGCATGTCCTCATGCTAAACTCAAGGAGACTAAATAAATGAGTAGAAAAAGGCAAGACTCATGCAATGCAACGTATGAATGTGAATGCAACTACATGCTAAAAATGATTCTACCTACTTGGTGAAAAAATAAATAAATCTTTCAAGAATAAATATGAACTGGATTTCACTAATTCAAATCACAAAATACAATACAAATAACTTGAAAGAAGAAGATAGCTCATGAAAGCAGGGAACATAGAATTGAGCGCTGAGCCCTTACTGGTAGTGTATATCACTCTAACTCTCAAGTGTCTTGGGTCAATTCTTTTAATTCTCTACTAATCTTGCTTTCTATAGCTTGCTCTTCATCTAACAATCAACAAAAATTTAATGCACCAATACACAAATCAATAGGTCTTTTAAGGGTTGTAATGGGGTTAGGGTCATGGTAGGATTGTATTTGGCCAAGTGGACTAAAATCTGAATCCTTAATTAACATAAACTTTTTCCACCTAACTTAAGACAATCCATATAATCACAATACAAGATCTAACTTCCCATTAACTGTGTTTTCCACATATTCATGCATCCTAAATTTGAGTTCAGTACATATGCATTGATACCAACACTTACTTTGGGCATTTTGTCCCCTTTTATTATTTGTTTTTTTTTCTTTTATTTTTCTCAATGCATATGATTAAAGTATTGAATGCAATAATATGTGCTCAACTATTATTTTGCATATTTTCACTAAAATATACAATACCTAATTATTCAAACCAAATATTTTCAAATCCAACTTCCCCACACTTAAATCGTAAGCACTTTTACTAGTCTAAGCTAACTAAGGATTCAAATTAAGGATATTATTGTTTTCCGCTTAGAGTTAGTAATGAGCTAAAGTAAAGAACAAATGGGTAAAATAGGGTCAAATTGGTTTGCAAAGGATAATGGAAGGGTAAGGCCATATGGGTATGTAAGCTTAGTGAAACAAGGCCTCAATCATATAAGTGCATGCATACATCAAATAGTGGAAATATAGAATTAAGCAAGACAAATATCACAATTATAGAGAGAAAAAACACACAAAAAAAAATAAAATATATTGGTTGATAAAATGCAACCAATCAAATAGGCTCAAAATCTCACTGATTTTGTGTGTTCGAGCTCTAAACTATGTTCCAAAATAATATTTCTTCATACAAGTTTTTCAAAAAGTTTTATTCAAATTAGTGAAATACTATAAAAGGTTTCTTGAAAAAGAAAATATTACTTCAACCAAGTGGTAAAATATGCACAAAATAAAACAGACATGCAATCAAACATGCAAATACAACAATAAAAAACAAAAATTGGTGTTGAGAAGGGACTAACTAACCCGTGGAGATCGGTATCGACCTCCCCACACTTAAAGATTGCACCGTCCTCGGTGCATGCAAAGATGTGCAGGTGACGGGGGATGTGGTTCCTCAGCTATTGCTCGTTGTAGAGGCGTTCTCTTTACCCGTTCTGGTGGCCAGCCTGAAAAAGGGAGAAGAGAAAAGGACATGAAGTCAAAGGGATAGAGCAAAGAGGAGGGTGGTACGAGTGATAATCATGCCAAGTAAGGAGAATAGTGAATGAAAGCCATGGTCGCGATTCCATGTGATCAGTTCATCAATGGAAATATAGCAAGGCATGGGGAGTATTGGTTGCAAGATGTTTATTAGCTTGCCGGTAAGGGCATGAGTAGCATAGATCAAGCATCAAAGATTAAAAATGTATTATTACTCGTAACAAACCGACAATCACATTTGTATTGACAATTATAATTAAAAATAAAATGTGGAAAGGGTTTTGTGAAAAACATGCATTAGAGTAGTAGGATAACATAAAAGTAGTGCATGATGCCATACGGGCTTTTTCACAAACACATAGCATGCATGGTAAATAAGTTTTTGAAAGTATCCAGTCGAACATGCAAGCAACCTTTTTAAAAAAATTATATAATTGTCAAACAAATCTTTGAATAATCCACAAGTAAAATAAATAAATTTCTAACACCAATGAAAATAATGCAATGAATGAAACTATGCAAATAAATTAAATGGAAGTGAAGAGGGATGAGAAGAAGAAAGTAAGAAAAGGAAGAAGAAAGAAGAAAAGAAATAATAAGGGAAGAAAAGAATTAGATATAGGGAAGAAAAGATAAGATATTTGGCTGCTCTGGATAAGTTGTGCGGCGCAAGCGACGCGGAGGCGTGGGGGACGCGGTCGCGTGACTTGCGCTTAATTTAATCGACGCGGTCGCGTTGGTCACGCGAACGCGTGATGCATTTTACGTTACTGGCGCGAGGGCAGCCTCGCGTTCGCACAACTCTCTGTTCAAAATTCATTATTGCCAAATTCCAGGGTGACGCGGTCGCGTGGTCGACTCGATCGCGTGAGTGGCCATTATAGGGATCTGACTTGGACGCGTCAGCCATGCATCCGCGTGGTAAGGCTTGTGCTTCTAGCACGAGTCCAGCCACGATCCAGCTCAACTTTCGGCCATACACCCTTTTTACGTTGATTTACAGGGCACGCATTCGCGTAGGTGACGCGGACGCATGGGAGGCATTTTTCCCACATGACGTGGATGCGTCAGCGATGCGATCGCGTGGCTCAAATTTGTGCCAAAGGCACGCCTCCAGCCACGCTCTCGTGTGACTCTCTGTTCACTTTTCGTTTCTCCCTAAAGCACCTGCGATGCGGACGTGTCAGCGACGCTGTCGCGTCGCGTGCGATTTTTTTTAATGCAGTATGCAGAATGCAATGCTTAATATGAATGCTATGCAAGTATGCATGATTCCAGGTTCAATCAAAAACTCAAAAACAAACAAAACAGACTAGAATTAAAACTGAAAAGGGAACGATCATACCATGGTGGGTTGTCTCCACCTAGCACTTTTAGTTAAAGTCCTTAAGTTGGACATTTGGCGAGCTCCTTGTCATGGTGGCTTATGCTTGAACTCATCTTGAAACTTCCACCAATGCTTGGTCTTCCAATAAGCTCTATCCATACTAAGTAAATTCCTCAAGCTTTGATGGAGTTCTTCACAAGCCTTGAGCTCCCAAAATTGATCCTCATATATTCATGGATCCCAAATCTTGTTTCTACACCCATCTTCAAGTTGATTCTCATGATTCCATCCGGGTGGCAAGCAGTCTGAATTCTCACTAAAGCGGCCAAACAACTTCTTAGACCCATTCAGTTGAGCTGTACACCAACCTTTGCATTTAAACTTAAAGCTTCCAACCATAATGAACCTTGCAGGACAATTCTTACCACTGACCATCTTCCGCTTACTCTTAATGCCAAAAAGAGCTCTAAGCTGACCATCCATCTCTAGTAGCCCATATTCAAGTGGGAAAGTAAAGGATAAGGATAGGAATTTTACCCACTTGAATGTTGTGTTGGAAGGTAATGGTCTTGGGAGAGATATTTCTAATGAATTTGCAAGCTCCACTCCCTTGTGCTCTTCTCTGACAACTTCCACCTCTTTGTAAGCTTCTTTAATTTCAACCTCTTTCTCTTGGTGTCTTTCTTCTAATTCAATCTCTTCTTCATTATTTACCAAGGGCATGGGAGGTTGTGCTTCTTCTTCTTTAAACTCCATATCAAGTCCAATGGAAGAGGATTCAAATGTAGATAAGAATTCATCAATGATTGAATCCATCTCTTGATCATCCCCTTCAAAGTCTTCAACCATGAGATGCCTTGGAGGTTGTACACCCTCCTCAACATCAGTTTCAAACATCTTTGAAGGAGGCTCTATAACTTGACTTTCCCATGGAGGTTCAGCATCTCCTAAGTCTTCAATCACTGCCTCCTCTTTTTCTTCAATAATTCCGGCTTCCTCCACTTGTTCCAATACTAAATCGTGCTGCTTACTATCCACCGGAGTGCCTAACTTCTCTTTCCTGCTACGTTCTTCAGTAGATTCTCCACATGAAGCCATGGGGGTTCCTTGAATGTCCGAACATTGGAAAGGCAATCGATTTATTGCTTGATCCAGGTGTTTAAGTATGAAATCGTATTCATCCTTGATGATTTCCTATTCAACTATTTCTTCACCTTCAAGTACAAAATCCTCCTTGTTATCGTCCTCCACTAGTTCTTCAACCATGCCTTCAACTTCAAAGGTCTCTACTACCTTCACCTTTAGTGCCTCCTCTAGCTCCTTATGAAGTATGGATTCGCGAAGATGATCCTCTCTCTCTTGTTCCATGTCAATAGTATCAGTGGGATCATGTTGCTCTTGGATTGATGGATGTTGGTGTTCTTCCATGGATGGTGGTGATGGGATGGGTGGATCATTATGTGGTTGAGAGAGAAGTGCATTGGAGCTTGAGGGTTGAATATTGGGGGTATTTGGTGGTCCGATTTGGGCGGCGAGAGCTTGTATAGCAGAGTTTAGATCAGCAAATGCTTTCTCCATGGAGGTTTGGGGTGGATAGGAGGGTTCATTTGTTGGGAGAAAGGGTTCATGGTAGGAAGGTGGTTTATCTTGATAATGATAAGGAGATGGTGTATATTGAGGTGGTGGTTCTGGGTATGGTTCATATGGTGGTTGGTGTGGTGAATAAGGATTGGGGTCATATGGAGGTGAATGGTGGAAAGGGGCTTGTGAGTGTGGTGGTTCATAGTTATGTTGTGAGGATGGTCTCTGAGCATACGGTGGGGCTTGTTGGTAGCTACTAGGCGGTCCACCATATCTATCAGCTTGGTATGTATTGTAGAATGGTCTTTGTCTGTGATATCTAGGAGGGTGTTGTTGCCTAAAGGGTTGATCAGATCCTCTTGGTTCCGTCCATCTTTGATTGCTTTGACCTTGATGCATATTCCTGTTATAGCTTTCTCTTCCTGCAACATAGTTGTAACCAGACTCATAGCCAAAGGGGTGAGAGTTCATAGTAGTAGGAGAAAATAAAAACAAAAACTAACAAAAAGAAAATATTTTGAAAAAGATTTGATTTTTTTTTAAAAAATATTTACAATAACCAATAATAAGGCACACGTTTGCAATTCCCCGGCAACGGCGCCATTTTGAAGAGAGGAACTTTTGTGTGGTCTAGAATTCAGAATAAATTCCCGTTGCAAGTATAGCTTCTAAACCAACAAGAGTCCTTTCTTACAAACGTTTTGGTTGTCACAAATAACAAACCCCTTTAAAATTGATAACCGAGTATTTAAACCTCGGGTCGTCTTCTCAAGGAATTACAGGGAAGTATGATTTATTATTGGTTATGGAAAAGTATATTTTTGGGGTTTTGAAAAGGGTTGAACAGGTAATGTAAAATAACAAGTCGTTAAAATAATAACTAATAAAGCTTTTGGCAAGGTATGAGAACTGGAGGTCCTATTCCGGTTATCCTTATCAATTGTGATGAGAATTGGATTTTTCTCCCACTAAGTCAACTTCTAACTATGAAGGTAAGTCAAGTGGATGAATTAATTTTGATTCCTCAGGTCCTAGTCTTTCCTTGGGAAAGGCTAGAGTTATTGGAACTCGAATTAATTCTTGAAGAATTCCAATTTTCAGTTAACAATGAGTTTGATAACTCAAGAGTTACCAATTAATCAACCAAAGTCAAAAGGGAAGAAAATCTACTCGAATGAAAATAAATTGGATAAAGCTAAAGCATCCATAACATATAAGTCTGAAATACCTCAATTTATATTAAATAAAGAAAATCCTAACATGAATGGCTCATAAGCCAAATAGGCAACATATGTAATACAAGCATTAAATTATCTGAGAGTAAAAGAGAAAATAAATAAGAAAGGAACATTGAACCTGATATGAAGATGAAATAATCCTGAAGTGAAAAGAAATCCTAATCCTAAAACCTAAGAGAGAGGAGAGAACCTCTCTCTCTAAAAACTACATCTAAAACCTAAAATTGAATTATGAATGCCTCCCTTGAGTCTCTGCATGTTCCCTGACTTTAATCTGTATTTCTGGGCCAAAAACTGGGTTGAAATGCGGCCCAGAATCGCTGCCAGCGACTTTTGTAATTCTGCAGATCGCGCACGTCGCGCGTCCGCGTCGTCCACACGATCGCGTCACTTAGCGTTTTTCGTACCACGCGTGCACGTCGTCCATGCATTCGCGTCGTTCGTGCAGCTTCCAATCCGTGCGGTCGCGTCAGGCACGCGAACGCGTCACTCTGATTTCTTCCATTTCGCGCGGTCGCATGAGCCATGCGACCGCGTGACTTCTTGCTGGTCATCTCCTCAATTTCTTGTGTTCCTTCCATTTTTGCACGCTTCTTCTTCATTCTCTAAGCCATTCCTGCCCTATGAAGCCTGAAACACTTAACACACAGATCAAGGCATCGAATGGTAATAAGAGAGGATTAAGATTAGCTAAATTAAGACCAAAGAAGCATGTTTTCAATCATAGAACTAAACTAGGAAGGAATTGTAAAATCATGCAAATCATATGAATAAGTGGGTGAAAAGCTTGATAAAACCACTCAATTAAATACAATATAAACCATAAAATATTGGTTTATCAATTACCAAAAACAAAAAAGTCATCCATAAATACCTCAATAAAGTTTTCAACCATATCAGAAAAAATTGAAAGCATACACCTCTAAAAAGTTGCTGGAGCATTGCAAAGTCCAAAAGGCATTCTTCTATAGGCAAATACTCCAAAGGGGCATGTGAATGCTGTCTTCTCCTGATCTTGAGGGTCCACTACAATTTGATTATATCCAGAATATCCATCTAGAAAACAATAAATGCATGACCAGCTAACCTCTCAAGCATCTGATCAATGAAAGGTAGGGGAAATGATCCTTCCTTGTAGTAGTGTTGAGCCTCCTCTAGTCTATACATATTCTCTATTCCGTGACGATTCTTATGGGAATAAGCTCATTCTTTTCATTTTTGATCACTGTCATCCCTCCTTTCTTAGGAACTACCTACACAGGACTTACCCAAGGACTGTCAGAAATAGGATAAATAATTCCTGCTTCCCATAGTTTCATTACCTCTTTTTGGACCCCCTCTTTTATGGTTGGATTGAGTCTCCTTTGTGGTTGCACAATTGGTTTAGCATCATCTTCAAGGAGGATCTTGTGCATACACTTGGTTGGACTAATCCTCTTCAAGTCACTAATGGTCCACCCAAGAGCTGTTTTATGACTCTTGAGCACCGAAATAAGCGCCTCTTCCTCTTCAGGCTTCAGGGAAGAGCTAATAATAACTGGATATGAGTCATTCTCACCCAAGAACACATATTTCAGAGAAGGGGGTAAGGATTTGAGCTCAAGCTTGGGGGCTTCCTCCTCTGCTTTAGGCGTGTGAACCATAGCCTTCTGGGGTGGTGAATTATCAATTTTAACTAATTCATACTCAGAGATAGGATCCAGAATGTCATCAAGCACCTCAGCCTTTAGTACCTCTTGAACAAGTGGTTCAATAACATCTACTTTCATACACCCTTCAGAGTCATTAGGGTGCTTGAGAGCTTCAAAAACATGAAAGACCACCTGTTCTTTATTGACCCTCAGGGTCAATTCACCGTTTTGTACATCAATCAGAGCTCTACCTGTAGCTAAAAAGTGTCTACCAAGTATAATAGAGGATTTCACCTCCTCTTCCATGTCTAATATAACAAAATCAACAGGAAAGATGAATGGTCCTACTTTAACAAGTAAATCCTCAACAACACCCACAGGTAATTTAATAGAAAGATCAGCAAGTTGAAGAGAAATACGAGTGGGTTTTACCTCCTCAATTTGAAGCTTTTTCATTACTGAAAGTGGCATTAGATTGATGCTAGCTCCAAGGTCACATAAAGCTCTCTGAATGGTGACATTTCCAATGGTGCAAGGAATGACAAAGCTCCCTGGGTCTGGCATCTTCTCAGGAAGGTTGTGTTGGATAATGGCACTGCATTCCTTGGTTAACACCACTGTTTCTTGTTCCTTCCAGTTTCTCTTGTGGGTCAACAATTCTTTCACAAATTTAGCATAGAGAGGCATTTGCTCTAGATCCTCTGCAAAGGGAATGTTAATCTGTAGCTTCTTGAAGACATCTAAAAATTTAGAGAACTGCTTTTCTTTGGAAGCCTTCTGAAGCCTGTGAGGATATGGCATTTTTGGCTTGTATTCAAGAGCCTTTGGCAATGTAGGATACGTGTCTAGAGAGTCAGGGAACGGGTTGTCTGCACGCTTAGGAGGGACGTGCTCTACTTCTTCCTTTTTCTCTTCTGGAGCTATTTTTTCAACTAGCTCTTCATTGGCCCTTGTCTCAGAACCACCTGTCTTACCACTTCTCAGTTGAATAACCTTGCAGTCTTCTCTTGGGTTCACCACTGTATCACTTGGAAATGTACTTGCAGACCTCTCAGGTATTTGCTTGCTCAGCTGGCCCATTTGCACTTCCAAGTTTCTAATGGAGGCTCTGGTTTCCTGCATAAAACTCCTCATCATCTCCCAATTAGAATCTTCCTTGGATTTAGAGTTAGCCTGCTGAGGCTGAGATTGGCGGTTATTGTAACTGTTCTGTTGGAAACCGCCTTAAGAGTTATTGTTGAAATTCTGAGGTCTCTGGGGTTGGTCCCCCCACCCAAAATTAGGGTGATTTTTCCATCCTTGATTGTATGTCTGAGAATAGGGGTCATTATTGGGATTTCTAGAACCACTCCCCATGTAATTGACCTGTTCAGAAGAGGATTGAGCATAATTATAGGTGTCATTCTGCACAAAATGTCCTGCCATGTCATAAGAGATCTCTTGAGGTGGATTTTGGGTGTTGATAGCTGAGACTTGCATGCCACCCATGTGTTGAGTAAGTAGATTTATTTGCTGAGACATAAGCTTGTTCTGAGCAAGAATAGCATTAAGAGCTTCCACTTTCATCACACCCTTCTTCTGAGGAGCCTTAGAGTTCACAGGATTCCTGTTAGATGAGTAGAAATATTGGTTGCTAGCAACCAATTCAATAAGCTCAATAGTCTCCTCCAGTGTCTTCTTCTTGTGCAATGAACCTCCTGCAGAATTGTCTAGGCACATCTTGGACATTTCACCCAAGCTTTCATAAAAGATGTCTAGTTGAGTCCATTTGGAGAACATATCCGGAGAGCATTGCCTAGTCAGTAGCTTGTATCTCTCCCAAGCTTCATACAGAGTCTCACCATCCTTCTGCCTGAAGGTCTGAACCTCCATCCTAAGCTTAGTCAGCTTCTTTGGTGGGAAAAATTTTGTGAGAAACTCAGTAACCACCTTGTTCCAAGTATCCAGACTTTCCTTGGGCTGGGAATCTAGCCGTAGTTTTGCTCCATCCATCAGTGCAAACGGGAAGAGCATGAGTTTGTACACATCTGGGTTTACTCCATTTGTCTTCACAATATCACAAATTTGTAGAAAATTAGAAATGAACTGATTTGGGTCTTCGTGGGAAAGACCATGATACTGGCAATTTTGTTGCACCAGAGTGACCAGTTGAGGCTTCAACTCAAAGTTGTTCGCAGCAATAGGGGGCACCACGATGCTTTTTCCATAGAGATCTGTAATAGGAAAAGAGTAAGAGCCAAGCACTCTCCTCTGTTGCTCATTCCCATTCGGGTTTGTCCCATTGGCATTATCAGTATTATTTGGATCCATAGTGGATTCTGTAGCCTTGTAAAGCCTTGCTTGTTGTAAACGCCGCTTGAAAGACCTTTCAAGTTCGGGATCAAAGTCTAAGAGATATTCTTTGTCTCTGTTCCTGCGCATAAACAACCAGAAAACAAGAAAGAATGAGAATCTCTACGTCAGAGTGCATAGAATTCCTAGTGAGGTAACCTATGTAAAGAAATAAAAAAATACTAAATAAAATAAATAAATAAAATAAATTAAAATAACTAATTAACACCAAACTTAATTTCAGAAACTAAGAAAAATATTAGTGCTATTTAGTTATTTAAATTTTTTTAAAAAAATAGCTTTTTAATAAAATAAAAAAAATAAAACGCATAATTTAAGCAATCAAACAACTAATAGTTGTTAATCACAGTCAATCCCCGGCAATAGCGCCAAAAACTTGATGCGGTATTTATAACCCACACTACTAACCGGCAAGTGCACCGGGTCGTACTAAGTAATATCTTACGTGAGTAAGGGTCGATCCCACGAGGATTGATGGATCAAGCAACAATAGCGTTTGATAGGATTAGTTAGGCAAGCAGAAAATGGTTTTGAGATATTCTAAGAGCATTAAACAGTACTTTAAAAATTTCAGAAAGTAAGCAGCAATGAGTTGGGAATAAAATATTTGAGAAAGTAGTTAAGGTTTCAGAGTTATCTAATTTTTGGATTAACTTTTATTACTAATTAATTTAATCATGCAAGATTTAATTTCATGGCAAACTATATGTGACTAGATCCTAATTCCTTAGACCTTCCTAGTCTCCTCTAAAATTCATTAATTGCCAATTCCTTGGTCAATTAATTCCAATTAGAGGGTGATGATCAATTTCTAGTTTATATGCCAAAAGAATCCTAATTATCT
Source organism: Arachis stenosperma (assembly GCF_014773155.1). Lineage (NCBI taxonomy): Eukaryota > Viridiplantae > Streptophyta > Magnoliopsida > Fabales > Fabaceae > Arachis > Arachis stenosperma. The sequence goes on from NC_080379.1 coordinate 119,496,540, forward strand.
ACAAATAAGGGGATTATACCTCACATATCCCGTTAAATACAAACAATTAGAAATTCAGTATAATATGTTTTCAAGTTGTTGTTCAAGTAAAGAGCTTTTCCAAGTTTTACAAGAATTCAATTAGAACATGGGTCATACTTCCGTTCCACCCATATTCATAAAATAAAGAACGAAAACACTTATTGAATTATAAATCAAGACATGACTTAAATTAAAAAGATCAAACGAATCAATCCATGAAAATAGACAGAGCTCCTAACCTTAACAATGGAGGATAGTTGCTCATAGTTCAGAGAAGAAAAATAAGGGTTCTGGTAACAATTTGTACCGTGTCTAAATGTACAGAGTTCCTATTTATAACTAATTCTAATAAATTTAAAATCCAATTATCTAAAACTAAAAATAACATCTTCTCCTAAATGATAGGATTTGAATTTAAATTTGAATTAATTAACAAGTCTTCAGCTGATGGGTGGGGACCACTTGCTTTGTCCATTCTGCAGCTTCTAATTTGTGTTTTCTGGGCTGAAAACTGAGTCAAAACGCGACCCAAAATCTACGCCAGCGATTTCTGTAAATTCTGCAGATCGCGCACGTCATGCGTACGCGTCGCTGGTCATCTTCGCGAGTCACGCGGACGCGTTGGTCACGCGGACGCATCGCTGAGCAAATCTTCAATTCACGCGTACGCGTCGCCATGGATACTTCCAGATCACGCGCACGTGTCAGGCACGCATGCGCGTCGATACTCGCAGCCATCTCCTTTGATTCTTGTGCTGCAGAAACTCCGCCAAATTCCGCCGAATGCTACCTAAAATAAATAAAATTGCCCAAAACTCAAAATAGCATCCATAGTGGCTAAAATATAATTAATTCTTAATTAAACTCAGCAATTTAAGTGCAAATTCACTAGGAAAAGATATACAAGATGCTCACGCATCAGTTATATCTATTTGTCAATCTATATCTATTATCTCTAGTTTCCAATCTATATCTTTTAAATCTATTTTCCAATTTATATCTGTTACCTCTAGTCTCTGATCTATATCTGATATCTCTATTTTCCGATCCATATCTATCATCTGTATTTGTCAATCTATATCTGTTATCGCTATTTGCCAGTTTATATCTGTTATCTCTATTTGCCAATTTATATTTGTTATCCCTATTTTGTCGATCTATATATGTTATCTCTAGTTGCAAATTCATATCTGTTATCTCTATCTATTATCTCTATTTGCAAATTTATATCTGATATCTCTAATTTCTAATCTATATCTGTCATCTCTATTTTCCGATTTATATTAGTTATCTCTATTTGCTGATCTATATCTGTTATATCTATTTTTCGATCCATATCTATCATCTCTAATGCCGATCTATATCTGTTATCTCTATTTGAAAATTTATATATGTTATCTCTATTTGCCAATTTATATCAGTTATCCCTATTTACCGATTTATATCTGTTATCTCTATTTGCTGATCTATATTTGTTATATCTATTTTATGATTTATATATGTTGTCTCTATTTGCCAATTTATATCTGTTATCTCTATTTGTCAATCTATATCTGTTATATCTATTTTATATTTATTATCTCTATTTGTCGATTTATATCTGTTATATCTATTTTCTGATTTATATCTGTTGTCTCTATTTTCCAATTTATATCTGTTGTCTCTATTTTCCAATTTATATATGTTATCTCTATTTGTCGATATATATCTATTATCTCTATTTTCCAATCTATATCTATTATCTCTATTTGCCAATTTATATCTGTTATCCTTATTTGCCAATTTATATCTATTATCTCTATTTGCCGATCTATATCTGTTATATCTATTTTTCGATCCATATATATCATCTCTATTTGCCGATCTATATCTGTTATCTCTATTTGCCAATTTATATCTGTTATCTCTATTTGTCGATCTATATCTGTTATATCTATTTTTCGATCCATATCTATTATCTCTATTTTTCGATTTATATCTGTTATCTCTATTTTCTGATTTATATCTATTATATCTATTTTCCAATCTATATTTGTTATATCTATTTTCTAATCCATATCTATAATCTCTTTTTGCCGATCCATATCTATAATCTCTATTTGCCGATCTATATCTATCTTCTCTATTTGCCGATCTATATCTGTTATCTCTATTTGCCGATCTATATCTGTTATCACTATTTTCTGATTTATATATGTTATCTCTATTTTTCGATCTATATCTGTTATCTCTATTTGCCAACTTATATCTATTTTTCTATTTTCAAAATCTATTTCTATTATCTCTATTTTCATATTTATATAAATCATTATCCGAGCTATATCAATCATTATCGATTCTATATCAATCATTAACAATCATTGTCAGATCTATATCAACTATCATCAGATATATATCAACTATCTTTCGAATTATGACTATCAACAGTCAACAAATTCAATCACATATCATACAAGTACAAACACTTATCCATTTGCGATAATTCTTCAATTCAAAGTCGTGTCGTTTACACATGTGCAATCAAACTCAATCTTCAATCAAATCACCAAACAAAGGTGAACCAACGCAGTATTCTCGCCCAACCAATTCACTTTTATCAAAATCGTCTCAGCAACTATTCAAATTAACTATTTAGTTCCATGAAAAACCCTTATCGTTGCATCTATTAAATCAACGGTTCAAAATTATATTGAAAAAACCAAAGGCAAAATCAATGAAAAATACTACTACACTTTTCAATACACGTTAACTTCAAATAACGTCTGAAATTCAAAAGATTTTATTCCTTATTTTAATAAAGCATCTTGAATTGGGGGCTCCAAGGCTAACTCAATGGCCGAGTTATTGCTCATCAAAAGCTCAACTTGTTTCATTAAAATACATTCCCAGGCCAAGCTTGGGGGCTATAATATACCTGTTACAAATCCGAAACCATAACTCGGCATTATGCATCATAACTTGGCATCATGCGTTACAACCAGACTCAACGGACTACATTTTGAAATAAAAACGTCTGACCAGACATTATCACCTACTAAAATCTAATAACTGCTATTTAATTCAGATGATTAACATAAGCATAATCGACCTATTCTACCTCGCCTATAAAGGTATGATATCTTATCCTCAAAACATACTGAATTCACGGTACTAACTTAAGTATCGGAGTGCCTTTTGCAGGTACACTCCCCCTTTGTTCATACTCTCCGTGACGTGATATCTCTCTGGACGAAGAGCTCGGATCTTCCTAGCTTTTAGCTCGGCGTTGAAGGCAACAACTCGGCGTCGACGTCCAAAAACCGAGTTACGTCCAGGTTACTCACACAAGAACAATAACGATGCTTAAACTCATTATCAACCTAGTGAATTGAACATCCGATATATTCATTATTCACATTGTTTAATATTTTCATTGTTTACTTATACTTTTCCATTTGTTAGGTAAACAATGACTTTCTTAAATAACATGAACAACGGGCCTTAAAATTGGCTCAATTCAAATAAAACATACTACATTCCAATTTACTCACCTAAATCTTAATATTAGAATAATCATCCGCACACTTTGTGAATTGAATATCCGATATATTCATTGTTTACATTGTTTAATATTTTCATTGTCTACCTATACTTTTTCATTAACTATTATCGATGAACAGTTAAGATTTCAAGGTGTGGACCCCTTAATATATAACACCCATCACTTGAATCAATCATAAGGCTCCAGCGATGATCGAATTAAGCTACGTAGTTGCTTACTATACATAAGTTAATTTAATCGACAATATCGCCGCCAAAGAGCTTGAATTTGTTGGCATCAAGTACCAATATCCTTATAGAAGAGAATGCACCCATGATTCCAGCACCAGTAAAGACAACTATGATTGAGATGTTGATCCAATAAGTTAACGATGAATTGGAGGGCTTGTGGGTTATGTTGTACATAAGCATAGGCAGAACGAAATCCAGAGGAATGAAGCCTAAAGCACCAACCACAGCGTTGATGTCCCCGAAAAATGGTAGCATGGCCGCCATAAATCCGCAGAATATCATGTAAATGGTTCGAAGAATTATGCGCGGAATGAGGTTTCTTTTGGAAAACATTCCCTGCTTGGCATCTGCTGAATTCTTCTCAATTATCTCATATGCAACTTGAGAATACACCTGTGATTGATGATGATATTCACATCATTCTATTATTATTATATTCTGATATATATAACAAAGAAGGTAGGAAGGAAGGAAATGGTGGATTTAATTAATTACGAGGCCAATGGCAAAGAGCTGAAGAAGTACAAAGACGACGGCGAGGCCGAGGAGCCAAGTGGGAGCGAGAGAAGGACGGTCATCTGGAAGAAGGCTCTTCAAGATGTTAGAATTGGACTTGTTTCCGAATACCCAATATCCAGAAACTGCAGCAGAATAAAATGTGACGCATATTACGGCATAACACATGATGAGCCCTTTTACCATCTTCCCTGTGGCAGGGGGTGCTACAGTTGCCTGCATTCATTCATTCATTCGTATCATTCATAACCACACTATTATGCTTATTAAATAATTTGATTCCATTACTTGTATTTCTGGGAGTATGCCATTCCCAAATATTGCTGCAATAATGGAGATGGAAGTGAAGGCGTTGAAGACCCTATCAGACTTGTTGGCTTCTAGGGAATAGTCCCTTGAAGGTGCGTTTTTTGAGGTACCTGCAGCAAAGCAAAGCAAACTAATTACACATTGCATTGCATCGTATAGTTACGGTAATAGTAAGAAAAGTACGGCCAGCAACTTTAATGAGTATTTGACGGTTATAAATCACAAAAGTTGCTGTCTCCTATAGTAATAGTAATACCTGCATGAATACAGGCACCAACGACGAGGAAGGTGTAGGCCAGGCTTAGAAACAGAGAACACAAATTGATGTGTCGCAGCGAATGGAATGTGGGAAGCTGAGATAATACTATCATCACCACTGTCACCATTGCTATAAAATCGTACAGCTTTAGGCTTCCGTGGGGTGAAAGATTCGAGTACATGATCTTCAATAAACGTAACATTATTACTTCACCAATTTAATATCCTTACTTTGAACAAGATTGTAGCTAGCTAGCTCGCTGTTTTGCAGTAGTTATCAATTCAATTGCCTTAATAAAGTAAATTTATTAGCTCTCTTAATAAATTTATTAGTCAGGGTTGGTTGATAGATCAGCAAGCTGATTCACCTCCCTCCTCTTGATAACCGTAGCCTAATAATTTGGGGAATGCTAGTAATGGGAATGACTATAGGTTCTTTATAAACATATTTTGAATTGATAACTTTAAAGCATCTCCAACTAAGAACTCTTTCAAATCTTAGTTTATAGCTTGTCATGAGAAATAATTTCACTTAAATTTTGCGAGGTAAACAATAAATGAGGACTAAAGTCTAGGTAATGCTAAGGAGACAAAAACAACTTGCATTATATAGCATTTATGTATTAATTGTCGCAACAATTAATAAATATTAAATAAGGTAAGTTATGGTTATTTTTGGCTAATTTTGTTTGATTTCCAAATATTTTCAAAAGTCTAAAGCTTCTTTATCTTTTAAATAAGAAGATTAACTTTAATCTCTATTATGGTCCTATCTAAATAAATCAACATAGCTATAGTAGTTAATTTGGATTTTGTAATAATATTGTTAAATTTTTTAAATTAAAAAATAATTCACAATTAAAAATTAGTAATATACAAAAATAAGTTTAATAACTCCATAATTAATAATAATAATAACAAAAATACATCATTCAAATTTTAATTAATTAACAACATTACTTAATATAAAAAAATGCAAATAAATATTAAAATTTGAGATAAATTTTAATTTTGGATTTATTTTTTAAATAGCAATCAAAATATGAATAAAATTTTGTTGAGAAAAAAATTAGAACGAAGTTGTAAAAATTGAAGTGAGTATAAGTGTATAACTAATATTTATGGAGAATAATAAAATTTACTATTATTAAAATATCTACTATTTCTACTTTTAATTTATTTAAATATTTCTTTAAATGCACAATGACACTTAACCTCAGTTTATTTTTCATTCCAAGTTCTTTTTCAGAGAAATTCTCTTACTCCATCAATTTATTACACCATAGACCCCAAATATTATTCCTCTAATGCATAAAACAAATTCCAATTCCACTTATGTCAGTACTTTATTGCATTTTTCTATCCTTGTGATGCTCTTAACATGTGTGATATAAAAGACATATTAGCTAAATACACACTAGTGTATTTGGATTGGTATTTGTTAAATTAAAGTTTGAATAAAAGTGATTTTATAAAATTAATTTTAAATAAAAATGAGTTTGTATCAATATAATTTATATTTAATAATTTTATATTAAAATTAATATTGATAAAATAAATATTATTTAAATAATATTTATAAAAATTATTTTTTAATAAATAATTATTAAAAAAGATATTATATTAAATTATAATATTATTTTTTATGTATATTTTATTTTTTGGATATTTCTTTTAGTATGTTTTTAATATAATTTTTTAATATTCTTAATATTCTTTTTGGTTATAATTTTTTATTATTATTATTTATAATTAATTTTTTTTATTTAATTTACTTTACCTAATGAAATTAATAAATTATATTATAAAAATATAATATCAAACAAAGAAATTAACAAAAAATAATAAATAATAAATAATAAAAAAGAGCTCATATAAAAGAATAATAAAAATTTTATAAATAAAATAATATTATGTATAAAAAATAAAATTGATAAAAAATATAAATATTTAGAATTAATGGCTGAACGCCAATTAGTAAGACAAAAAACTAAAAATTATTATTTCTTCTAAACGTAGTTATAGGTATAAAATCAATTCTACGTTTATAAATAAAAAAAATAATCAAACCAAAAATTGAAATTTTAAAAAATTTTAAATATATATTTTTTCCTTTCAAAAACAAAAACAAACACACCCGTAATAATCACTTAATACAATATATATCCAATCTCATCTATAATTTTCTCAAAGAAGCATCTTACATAATAAGCTAACTGGATTTGCTGAAAAAAAATTCTCTGAAATAATAATGATAATAAAATAATATTTTAATTACTTTTAAATTTATAATATTTATTATTTATAAATTTATTATTTTAATTTAAAAACAATTAATGGTATATTTTTTTTTAAAATGACAATATAACTTTAGAGTTGTTAAATTTAGCCTCTTCATTTTCATCTCATCTAATCGGCTGCCTTGCTTGCCGCCAAAAGTTCGGCTTTTCGGCTTAACTCACACGGTAGAAATTAGAAAAGGATACATATAATTAATTATAAAAATATTATTTATACATTAAAATCAATCATATTTATATATATAATTTAATTTATTTTTAATATATATTTTATATTTAAATATATATTTTATATTAATTATTAATTTTGGTAATTAATTTTAATGTATACGTAGCATAACATAATTAATTAATAAAGTGATATTTTATAATAAAATTAGTCATCAAAGTTAAACACAATATAAAATATATATTAAAATATAAATATATATTTAAAATAAATTAAATCAAATATATATTCATATATAAATACATTAATAACTAATTTTAATGTAAAAATAACATTTTTGATACTTCTATATTGCCATTTTCGTTTGTCTTAGCTCTCAAATGTCTTATCCCCATTGAATAAGAAAGAATGATAGAACACGTCACGAAACGACGTTAATTACTTAAAGTGTAAAACCATTTTTCCACGGCAAAACCGAACTTCGGATGATATTCAAATGGAAAGTTTTGATTGATTATGTTTTTAAAGATTTAGTTATCATTTGTTCTTAAAATACATCATAAAATTATTCATGAAAAATATAAAATTTAAATTTTAATATATTTTTATATATTTATTAAAATAAAATATTTAAATTTTTTATTATTAATAATTTTAATTTATATTCTTAAAATATATATTAGTTAAATTTTTTTCTTAAAAAATATCATTAATACATTAAAAAATTTAATATTTCTCGTTTATTTCTTAATTAATATTTTAAAAAAAATATTAAATTTATAAAATAATACTACGTAGAGTACGAGTATAAATTAATGGAGATATATACGAGTTATTCACTAGGACACAAGTTTATTATACTTTCTTTTATCCTTTCTCACTCAATGACATAAAAATAAAAAAAAAAGGAATGTAAAAAGAGAAGAACGTAGCATTGTTAGAAATATTGGCAATAATATAAGCAGAAAAGTAATACTAATAATTATTAGGCAAACCTTAAGACATTCGCCAGCAAGCAAAATTGCCCCCACACCAACTCCAGTGTTGATTGCTGTTTGAATAAAGATTACAAAATAGAACATCCATCCCGAACCTGCCACAAACCAAAGCAACCAAGAAAATGTTATCAAAATAAGAAAGAAAAAGAAATGTTATGACCAACTGAATACAACTTATGTAAAATAAGTTCTACACTATGCAGTAACGATAATAAAAAAGATGCCTCTAAGAATTAAACACAAATATTTAAATATTTCTTTTATTTATTTATTTATTTGTTTTGTTTTTTTGTTTTGTTTTGTTTTGTTTTTTTTTTTTTTTTTTTGAGTTAGATTGATACAACTTAACGAGAGATTTGTTGCAAAAATAGTGTGGAAGAATATCTAAGGATCATTGAAAAATGGCCAAATTTAGGGCTCAAACAGTAGTTTTATGGCATCGGTTATGAAAGTCAACGAAGCAGGGAATGTGGCTATAAGCAACATTGACACGTGGCAGATATATATGGCAGTGCTGCATAGTAAGCATGGTGAAATTACCAAAGACGTCGGCGGCGAGTTCGCGGAAACGGATATGGCGACGGCCTGATTTGTCGCAGTGATCGAGCACTCTGGACATGAGGAAGTAAGAGTAGAAGGTGACTAGGCCCATCACGGTGAGGCACAAGAACCCAAGGCCCCATCCCAGCCCCCTGAATGCGTACGGCAGCGTCAGTATTGTTGGCCCCACTATCGCCGTCGTTAGATGAAATCCCGCATGCCACCATTCACCTACATATACATCATTTTCTCTTGATTGTTATCATGCTGCAGGATCATATCATTGAAAACCAAAATTTGTGATTACCTTTGGACTCGAGGACGAAGGTGGCTCCGGCGTCGTCCTCGTTGCGGCTCTCCGGGGAGATGTCCCCTTTAGGTGGTTCTGCCATGGTTGGTTGTGTCTTGTGGATTGCGGGGATATCTATTTATATATGGTAATGGAAATTGGCAATTGCAAAATACTAATAATAATATTAGTAAAAGACAAGAGAGGAGAGACTAGGAGAGTGGAGTGGTGGGACAGGGAGGGGCGAATAGGCAAGGGGGAAAGGGGCAGAGAGCTTTCACATTTACACATTTAGGATTTGGCATTTTCTGAACATACGGATATGTATAATTCATGTATGTTCACACTTGAAAGTTTTCCTTAATCTATAAGACTAAGAAGGAGAGGCAGTGCATGCGCGGAGACATCGACTTTTACCATTTAAGTCGAAGCAGAGCAAATCATTAACTCTAGAGGAGGCAGTTGAGGGAGGAAGAGGGAGAGTATTAGCATCATGAGGGAAATCTAATGTGTAGGCTGGTTTAGTAAAATTTTTACAATCCTGCTAGCTAGACCATTGAATATCTAAATAAGGTGAACAGTAGACTGATTAAAAAAAAAAGTAAATATTCTGTTTGATTTTTGACAATTATTTTTTATAATAAGATTTTAAAAAAAACGAATTTTTTATTTTTAATATTGGAGTGGTAGCGATGTTTTTCGTAAATGTGGATTGTTGGGATGTTTTACTCAAATGTGGGATCGTTTAACTAGAGAAGCAGAAATCGGTGCGACCGATTTCTGAGAGGTACACAAATCGGTGCCACTGATTTCTGGGAGACACAAATCGGTGCCACCGATTTCTGGGAGGTATACAAATCGGTGCCACCGATTTCTGGGAGGTACACAAATCGGTGCCAGGGATTTGTGTTAAAAAAAAATTAAAAAATTTTAAGTACAGAAATCGGACCCAGCGATTTGTGTACTCCCACAATTTTAAAAAACACCAAAAATTACCATGTTAAAGTATATCACCACTTTTTTTTCCATAACAAAAAAAATTAGCTTTGATCTTTGATTTTTTTTAGACTGATTAGCTCCTGTGAAAAAAAATATCAATATTAACTTTTTTTGGCATAAGAGTTAATCAGTCATATAAAAATAAATCTCAGGAGTTGGGTTGGTATTTTCTTTTGTCAAAAGCCTCGTTGTCTTTTGAGGTAATTGTCAGGGGTTGTTCTAAGTTTTTCTCAAAAAAAAAAACACTCCAACTCAAGAAAAATTTTTTAATCCTACCATTGAAAATTTCAATCATTTTCTTTTTTTAATCCTAATTACACTTCTTTTTAATTCAAATCCCCTCCTCAATGTCACTATCTCCCGCAGTCACCAACTTCGAGTGCTGTATTAAGAACAAGCATTCCATTTGTATGAAGAAAAAAATTTTCATTTATATTAAGAATAAACATCTCATTTGCATGAAAAATAAACATCCATATATTTATATAAAACTTCTGCTGCATACCTCTTCACAGCATCAATCTGCGCATCCAACATATTACTGTAGACGTAGCCTTTTGAATCCATGCTGTGCGGTATTGTGAGGTTCATGGCGAAAATAGCGGAGGAAGGAGGGAAGGAAGAAGCAAGAACTTGTAAAAGATATAGTAGACACTAAGGTAAATTTGAGTAATAGTGCTAGTGCAGGTCAAGAAAAGCAAGACTCAATTAACTAGTATGAGTCATAAGTATAACCACGAAGTCTTTGCTTTCAAAATGAAAAAGAGGTGCGATACATATTTCTCATAATCCCAATTTCGCTTTTACTATATTTTCTTCTTTACTAAGTTGTCCTAAGTTCTTTTTTGGTTTTCACTATCTAGCTTGTATACATCATCATCATGCCCCTATTTTATTTTCATCTTTCTTCTTGAAAATTACATGCTTCAATTCTCTTCAGATGGTATCTAGAGTTTAAGTTTTTACTCTTCAATGGCTGAATTGCCTTTCAATTCTAACTCTGTCAACAGTAACAACAATCCCCAAAATATCGTCACATCTGTTCCTACCACGACATGCTTCTTGAATTAACGATTACTCATCCTGATTGGAGATAAATTTGGTGAAAATAATCACAAGACTTGGTTACAACAAACTGTGGCTACTATTTATGGGTAAGATTTATAAGATTATCTTTTATCAGAAAAAATTCTCTCTCAATACCTTTTTAAAGAAGATCAAATTGCTGGAAAAGAATCTGCTCACTACAAGTAGTGGAGGCAAGATGATTCCAACCTTATGTCATGGATGCTTGCATCAATTGACCCGAATTTTAAAAACAAAGTGGTAGGTAGTGCTTTTAGTTTTCAAATTTAAAAAAAGATTAAAGATTACTTCGCTAAGTCAATCTTGTACAAAATCAAATAACTCAAGGCACAATTGAAACTCATCAAGAAACATGGATTATCTGCCTCTAATTATATGTTCAAAGTCAACCATGTTGCTAAATCTCTTGCGACTTTAGGAAGCCCTCTTACATCAGCAGAGCATATTAAAGAACTTTTTTTAGGGTCTGAATTCTGATTATCAAATGCTAATCTTTACTGTCAATGTAAAATAAAAAATGTACTCGTTAAGTGAAGTTGAAACTCTCATTATGACTCATGATGATATGGTAGATAAGTTTCGAAATTTAGATAGTTTAATGGCATAGGCTCATTTGACACAAGGCAATTTTTTATCTTCCATCAATCAAGGAAGGGGTTTTGAAGGACGACGAGGCAGAGGAGATAGGTTCTCTCGAGGAGGTAGGTTCTTTAATTCAAATTCTAGACCACAATGCCAAGTTTGTGGTCATACGGGTCATATTACTTGACATTGCTATCATAGATTTGATCAACAAATTTCTCCTCTCTTAAATTCTACTGCACCCGTTTATAGACCTCAATCTCATTTTTCTTCATCTTCTACACCAACATTACAACCACCAGTGGTATTTACCACGCCACCACCAACTATAGCATTCTTTCATCATTCTGAGGCATACATGGCTGTTCCCTCATCAGTAGCAGACACTTCTTGGTACCTAGACACAGGTGCATCTTACCATGTCACCCCAAATCACTCCAACCTACTTACCAATATAGAATATTCTGGCCTAGATCAGGTTCTTATAGGTGATGGATCAGGTTTGTCTATTAAACATTATGAAAATTCAATTCTTTATGCACAAGACTCAAATAGATGGTTTCAATTACAAAAATTAATTCACACACCACATATCACCAAGAATTTAGTCAGTATTTCTAAATTTTGCTCAAGATAATAACGTTTTTTTTAATTTCATATCTTTGTTTGCTTTGTTAAATGTCAGTTCTCTAAGAAGGTTCTCTTGCAAGGATTTCGTAGAAGAAGAATCTACAAATTTGTTAATGTTGTTGTTCCTCATTTTTCTTCGTTTAAATTTTATACCTAGAGTTCTAGCTATTACATGTTCTTCTTTTGAATTGTGGCACAAAAGGCTAGGACATGCTGCCAAACAAACTGTACACACAGTCTTAGATAATACAATATTATTACTCAGAATACAATTGACTCCTTTAATTCAACTTCTGATAATTCATTGTGTGAAAACTGTGTTTATGCACAATTACACAAGATGCCTTTTCTGATTCTACTACTACAGTACTACTTATACTGCACCTCTTCAGTTAGTATATTTTGATGTTTGGGGCCCAGTCCCTATTATATCTCATCTTGATTTTAGGTACTATGTTATATTTGTTGATGCATATAGTAGGTACACTTATCTATATCTATTACAATCTAAATATCAGGTATATACTGCATTTTTACAATATAAGACTCTCATTGAAAATTTAACAGGACATAAATTGAAGGAGTTACAAATTGATCATGGAGAAGAGTATAGCTCCAATAATTTTAAAGAATTTATACTTAAATATGGCTACATAATAGATATTTATGTCTTCATACACATGAACAAAATGGCAGGTTGAGAAAAAGCATTGCCATGTTATAGAAACAGCTTTGGCAATGCTTTCTACAGCTTCCCTTCCCCTTACCTTTTGGGATCAAGCAGTAATTACTGCTACATACTTAATCAATAGATTACCTACTTTTGTTCTCCAAGATAAGACACCATATAAATTGTTATTTAATCAAATTTCTGATTATCAATATTTGAGAATTTTTGCCAGCACATGTTATCCACTGCTGAGACTTAAGTTTGATTATAGATCTTCCAATCCAGTGTTACATGGCAAAACTAAGCATTTTCAACTTGATATTTTTTTCAGATAGTATATTTTTTCTTTACTAAGTTACCCTAAGTTTTTTCTTGATTTTCACTATCTAGCTTGTATACATCATCATCATGCCTTTATTTTTTATTCATCTTTCTTTTTAAAAATTACATGCTTCAATTCTCTTCAGAGAACTGCCATGAAATCTTGCGGTCGAAGCCATGGAAGGCGAGAACGAAATGAATATTCTGCATGGCTTTGAACAATGCATTGACATCGAGGTAGTCGTCGTTGTTGTTGACAGTGGGATGAGCTGCGACAGTGAAGGCGGGGCTGCGGTGGGATCTGCTTCGGCGGCGTCGGTGGGAGACTAGGCGGCATCAGAACAGACGGCGGGGAGTGGATTGGAGATCACAAACGGAAAATGAAGATAAAGAATGAGAGGTTAGCGTAATTTTGGGAGTAACTGTACCAATTATGATTTGATTTGATTTGATTGTTAATCCTTATTTTTCAAAATTTAAAATTTAAAATTAAAAATAATCAATTAATAATTTGATTTATAATTTTAAATTTATTTTTACTCTTCTTTTTTATTCTATTATTCATATTGTTTACAATTATTATTTTTTTTATTATTTTTTAAATTTTTATGTTTTAAAATATTTTGTCAAAATTGATTTGAAAGATGATTTTTTTAAAAAATGATAATATTTATATTTAGTAAATAAAATTAAAAATAATATCTTTAAATTAATTAAAAATATGATAAAAATACATATTTATGAACTGAGATGTTGTATATTAATAAAAGTTCTAAGAGTATTTTTGTCATATTTTTAAATAATTCAAAAATATTTTTATTGATAACAAAATTTAAAAATATTTTGTCAATATTAAAATAATTTTGGTAATTTTACTAGTTTACCTATATAATTATTATAAAAATTAGTTTCTCTCTCTATATTCTGATACTCATTTATGTCTTCAATTTTTATCTTAATAATTTTAATTCGTACTAATATCATGGAATAAAAGATTAGCTAAAATAAGTTATTAGAATAAAGTATTAAAATAATTTCGTTAACAAAAATAATTTTTAAAGATATAAATGACAAATAAATTTTTAAATAATTTAAAAATATTACAAAAATAACAAAAAAATATTATATTCTTATTAGTGACCAAAAAATTTGTAATAAGCAAACGATTTGGTAAATGAGGTATGTTACACATACAAGTTCTTTTGACTTACAAGTCTTACAAGTTGGGTCAAGTCTAACAAAAACTATATTCACTCACATGTGTGTCACTCAACCGTTTCCAAAGCGCACTTTTACTTACCATTATGGAAGACACTTCTTCTTCTTCTCCACGTTCCTCCTTCTCCTCCTCTTTCTTCTCCTTTCTTGTGTTTCTCCTCCTCTTTCTATTGATTTTGCAACATTATGTATTTTTTCTTTGTTTGATTTTTTCTCTCAAGAAGAATTATAAGAAAACGAAATAAGAAGATGAGGAAGAAGAAGCAGTAGAAGATGAAGAGGAGAAAAAAAAAGAGTTTTGAATTATGCAAAACTTATCAGAATAAAAATACACCCAAAATTTCTTAAAATACACCCAAATATCTTCGAGTTACACCCAAATATCTTCGTGTTACACCCAAATTTGTTGCAAAAACAGAAAAATATTTTCTCTAATACTGCGATTTTTCTTCTTCTTTTTTTTTCCTTATTTCTTTCTTTCTTTTAGTTAAATGAGTGTAAGTTCATCCTCTTCCACGTAATTCTGCAACATTATGTGTTTTTTCTTTTTTTTTTGATTTTTTTTATTTTTATTCTTGTTAAGAGAGTAAAATAAGAAAAAACTTGAGAATGTAAAATAAAAAAGAAAAAATGAATAAGAAAAAAAGAAGAAGAAGATGGTGATGATGATAAAAAAAGAGAAATAGTAGAAGATGAGAAGGAGGAGGAGGAAGAGGAAGAGTTTTGAATTATGCAGAACTTATCAGAATAAAAATAAACCCAAAAATTCTTAAAATACACCCAAATATCTTCGTGTGTTACACCCAAATATCTTTGTATTACACCCAAATTTGCTGCAGAAAAATCTTTCCTCTAGTGCTATATTTTTTCTTCTAAATTGAACCACACCTTAGCCACTTGATTCGATTTAAAACAATAATCAATTTCATTTTGATTCAATTGATAATTTGAACCTGAATTATTTATTATCTTCAATAACGAGATAACTAATGAGGAAGGAGAAAGATTAAAAAAAAAAGAGGAGAAGAAATTTCAATGAAAAAAGAAGGAGGAAGAGGAGGAGGAGGAAAAAGTGGTGTTGATGACGATGATAACGAGAAAGAAAAATTACGAAGAAGAAGAAAAGACACGAAGAAAAAAGAAGAAAAAGAAGAAGAAGAAGAGGCATAGAGAAAAAAAAAGAAGAAGATGCACGGAGAAAAACATGAAAGCACGTGAATATAAATGACTTGTACGAAAAAATGATTGTATGTGGAGAATAACTCTTGGTAAATTTAGTCTAAATTTTGGCTGTAACATTTTGAATAACTATTTACAAAATATACATAAAATGAAAACAAAATTTGATCTTTAAATTTTTTTTAAAGAATTAGTCATTCACAATAAAAACTTCACTTCACATAAAATTTTTAAATTTAATTTTTTAATAGTGATTGTAAAATATTACATCAAAATTTAATCTCTAAAATTTTTAAAATATATATATTTAATATCAAATTATTTTTAACACACTTTTAAATTTGTCCAATATTTATTTGTTGTTTGTATATTTTAAAATTATTGACATATTATAAATTTTCGAGTCAAATACTATTTTAATAATAAAATATATTTTTTATCATAAATTTTTAAAAAATTTTCAAAAATATTATTAATATTTAATTTAATTCAATTTTGTTCATAGCATATTAAAAAACGCTACTGATTCAAATACTGCAAGCCACCAGCTCAAATATGGGTCGAATGCTCAAATTAATGGATACACAAAGTCCTCACTCTTTCATTTTACCCCGATGTCGATGTGCGACTATTTTCTCAACGGTCAACACTTCTGCTCCAGCGTAGGTGTTGTGAGGATAAAAAGATATCACGATCGTTTTTTTCTTAAATATGATTATAGTCCCGAATAAGATTGATAATGTATCATTAGTGTCTTTCTAATTTTTATATAGTTATTGATATTTTTCTGAGAACTTTCTCACAAAACGTGATGTATTTATATAACTAATACTTTTTTTTTAAAGTGGCAATAGTAGTAGTTAATAAAGGGAGAAAAGGTTTTTGATATTTTTTATAATCCTCTCTCCTCATGTCCTTGGAAGTCTCTTCTCCTAGGGTTTGAAGAGTGTAGTGTTACTGTCCGTAATACATCGTGCAAAGAATCCTTACTAGTGATAACTAGTAGAGTGATAAATATTAGTATCCCAACGAAGTGGAGTACAAACAATGGCTGATGAAGGAGAATATATGGAACCAATAGAACAGGAACCTGACGAAGAAGAAACACTTGTCGTGTTGATGAAGACGACATTTCAGAAAGTGTCCAAGCATGCAAAAATAGCATCATTGGGAAGCTAGTAACAAACAAAAACATCAATGTTACATGGATCCAGACAGCATTGTCCAATATATGGAAGAAACCAGCAGGCTTTAGAGTTATAGAAGTTCAACCCAAGATCTATCAATTCTTTTTCAGCAAGGAGGTAGATCTGAACAGGGTGCTAAAAGGAAATCCATGGTTCTTCAGGAATGCCTGGCTGCTAGTGAAGAAATGGGAGAGAGCTGAAGACCAGATAGACAAAGGCCTAGATAAGGTGGAGACAAAAATGCAGATCTGGGACCTACCGGAACACTGTAAAACACCAAAACTTGGAGAAAAGATAGCTGCTTGTATGGGAGATGTAGTGAGCTGCAAGCTGTTTGAAGCAGGAAAAGACCAAGTGAGATTCATCAAAGCAACTGTCAATATGAACATAAATACACCCTTCATGAAAGGAACAAACGTGGGGAGCATGAAGGATGGCCTTACATGGGTAAACTTCAAGTACGAAAGATTACCAACATTTTGCTACTACTGTGGAAAAGCAGGACAAGAAGAAAACAACTGTGGAAAAGGAAAACAAGATGAAGAAAGAGGTATGTATAAATCCAAATCTCTTGGTCCCTGGATAAAAGCAGATATTACTGGTGTCAGAGTTGATACAATAAACAGTAGAACAAATAAAAAACAACAAGAAGAAAACAAGGAAGAAGGAAAGCGTAAAGCGAGAATCACAGAAAAACTAATGGAAAAACTGGCATGTCTGTCAATCGTGGACTCATTTGAGTCCGACATTGGAAAAGATAACAGCCAGGCCCCTGCGATAACACTCCCAGGAACCTCCTCACTGAAGAGGGATCTGGAGGATGGGATCAAAAAGGGGAAGGAACTCCATGAGTTTATAAGGAAGAAAACTATAGAAATCAACAAACAACAGAAAGGACAAACCAAAGAAGAAACAAGGCTAGACTTGGAAATGAGTGTGATAGATAATAAGGAGACTGAAAAGGAAGCAAACTGGAAAGACAGGAAAAAAAAAGAAAGAAGATGAAATTCTGCTACAGGAAATTACAAACCCAAGCAAAAGAGAGAATGCAAGCACAGCAAGGAGATGGAAAAAGCAAGCTAGAGAAATACCAAATGATATAGAGAGAAAAATAGAAAAAGAAAACAAAGCACACAAAAGGAAGACAATTGACAGAGATGAGATGGAGATTGAGGATAGGAAAACAAAGTCCAAAAAACAATTCTCTGAAAACAAAACAGAAACGGTGGAGGCTGCAGAGCAGCCCCGCCGAGACCAATGAAGATCTTAAGCTGGAATTGCCGTGGGCTTGGGAACCCATGGACAATTAGAGCTCTAAACAAGCTCATTAAAAAACAAGCTCCCAACCTAGTTTTCTTAATGGAGACTAGAAGAAAGGCGAATGAGATGATGAGACTAAGATATAAGGGTGGAATGAACAACATTATCGGTGTGGACTGCAGAGGTGATGGAAGACAAAGGGGGGTGGATTGGCTGTTTTATGGGATAGGTCTCTGGAGGTTGAGATGATTTCTATGTCAAACAACCATGTTGACATGGAAGTGAGAGTAGCGGGAAGCGGTACTTACTGGAGGGCAACGGGCTTCTATGGCTTTCCGAAGAGCCAAAATAAACAGGAAAGCTGGAAACTCTTGAGAACACTTGGGCAAGCATCTGATATGCCATGGACAATATTCGGTGACTTCAACCAAGTGATGAGACAACAAGAGAAGCAAGGGGGAAACCAAGTGAGTTATTCCCAAATTAGAGACTTCCAAGAAGCGGTACAAACGTGTGGACTGCTTGATTTGGGATATGCGAGCTACCTTTTTACATGGTCCAATGGACAAGCTGATGAGAAGAACATACAAGAGAGAATAGATAGAGCCTTTGCTAATAGAGAGTGGTCAGAAATATTTCCAAAGACGACGGTCCAGCACCTTTTCAGATATAAATCAGACCACTGTCCGATCTTGATGGACCTAGCTGGTGAAAAAGGGGTGAGGAAGAAGGGTCCTAGAAGATTCAGATTCGAGGAGATATGGTTGTCAAATGAAGAATGTGAGACAGTAGTGAAGGAGACCTGGGAGTCTTGCCAAGGAAGCATTCAAGAAAGGATTGGAAGTTGTAGCAAGAAATTAAACCATTGGGGACAACAAAATTTTGGTGACATTCCGAGAAGAGTGAGGAGAGCCCAAGAGAGGATCAACCAACTAAATTCTATCTCCCAAACAGAAGATGTGATAAAAGAAACAAAGGAGAAAGAAGCAGAATTAGATGAGCTATTGAAGATGGAAGAAGTATGGTGGAGCCAAAGATCAAGAGCAACCTGGTTGAAGCACGGAGACAGAAATTCAAAATTCTACCACCAAAAAGCATCACAAAGAAGAGAAAGGAATAGAATTGAAGCGATCACAGACGATGTGGGCATAAGGTATGAAGATGAAGATAAAATAGAAGAGGTCATGAGGGGCTTTTTTGAAAATTTATTCAAATCGGAAGAAACACAAAATGAGAAGGAAGTGGCTGATGTGGTTAAGGGGAGGATAAACAAGGACAGATTCGAGGCTCTCAATGCGGCATTCACAAAAGAGGAGATTTTCCAAGGCCTTCAATAGATGCATCCTACAAAAGCACCGGGCCCGGATGGCTTACCGGCAATTTTCTATCAAAGAATGTGGAAAACTGTGGGAGATCAAGTGGCAAATGCAGTGCTTAAGATTTTGAATGAAGGAGCAGATCCGACACCTATTAACCAAACCCACATCTGTATGATTCCAAAAGTTGAGAAGCCGAAGCATACAAGGGAATATAGACCAATATCCTTGTGTAACGTTATCTTTAAATTAGCAACTAAAACTTTGGCAAACAGGCTGAAGTCAATCCTTCCACAAATAGTTGGAGAAAATCAAAGTGCTTTTGTCCCGGGTAGACTCATAACAGATAATGGTCTGATTGCGTTTGAAGCTTTCCATTACATGAAGAAAAGGTCAAAAGGAAGAAAAGGCTTTGTGGGAATGAAACTCAATATGGAGAAAGCATATGATTGAGTGGAATGGAGCTTTCTAAGAGAGGTCCTGATCTCAATGGGATTTCCAAATAAGTGGGTGCAAATAGTGTGGAATTGCATTAGCACTACGTCCTTTTCAATACTACTAAATGGTACCCCTTCCAAAAGCTTCAAACCATCAAGAGGATTGAGGCAAGGGGACCCCCTATCCCCTTATCTCTTTATCCTCTGTGCCGAAGCCCTATCGGGAACCCTCATTAAGGCACAAAACAGCAGGCTGATCCACGAAATTAGAATCTCAAGGAAGGGACCTGAAATAAACCATCTATTGTTTGCCGACAATAGTATACTCTTCACTAGAGCCACTGACCAAGACATTCAAGCCACTAAGGAAGCCCTGATTGCATACCAGAGGGCCTCGGGACAGCGAATAAACTTAGAAAAATCGGAGTTGTCTTTTAGCCGAAACGTACCAACTAACAGACAGAAGCTTATCCAAGAATGTTTGGAGATAAAGGCTGTACAAAGACATTCCAAGTAGCTAGGGCTTCCTACTTTTGTTGGGAGATCTAAGAAACAGGTTTTTGAGCATGTCCAAGATAGAGTGTGGAAGAAGTTGAAGGGGTGGAAGGAGAAGTGTCTATCGAGGGTGGGAAAAGAGGTGCTTATCAAGTCCGTCGCACAATCAATCCCAACATACATAATGGGATGCTTCAAACTCCCAAGCGGCCTATGCCAGCACATTGTGTCTATGACCAATAGATTCTATTGGGGCTCAAAAAAGGGAGAAAGGAAGATTCATTGGATAAAATGGGACAAGATGTGCCTACCAAAACAGTGCGGAGGACTGGAATTCAGAGATATCGAAGCTTTCAATATGGCGCTTCTTGCAAAACAAGGATGGAGATTGATCAGGAACCCAGATTCGTTAGTAGCCAAAACCATAGGATGCAAGTACTTTAATAGAAAGAGTTTTCTAAGCTCGAAAATTGGTTTCACACCAAGCTATACTTGGAGGAGCATTTGGCAAGCAAAAGGAGTGTTGGAAAGGGGAGGTTGTTGGAAAGTTGGAAATGGAAACAACATCAAGATATGGAAGGACCCCTGGTTGCCAAAACAAAATGGATCAAAAGTCTGGTCCCCTCCAAAGATTCTTGAAGCAGATGCAACAATTGCAGAGCTGATGACAACAGATGACAAAGAATGGAATAGAAGGCTAATAAACCAGATTTTCCTAAATTTTGAAGTAAAGCAGATTATCAAAATTCCTATTCCCAGATCAGATCAACCAGACAGGTTTATTTGGAAGAAAGCTAGAGATGGAAATTTCAGAGTCAAACTGGCCTATCATGAAATAAAAATCCAAAACAGGAACCAACCATACAATTCAAGCATAGACCAAGAGGAAGAAAATACCTGGAAGCAACTATGAAAAATTAAAGCTCACCCAAGAATACTGAACTTCATGTGGAGACTCTTACACTACTCCTTGCCAACAAAGAAGAGTCTGAATAGAAGAGGAATTAATTGTTCACCGATCTGCTCCAAATGCTGGAATGAGGAAGAGACTGAGGAGCACATCTTCAGGGATTGCGAATTTACGAAAAGATTCTGGTTTGCCTCCCCGTTTACCCTTAGAACTGAAGCTGGAAGGGACACAAACATGAAAAAATGGATAATGAGTACAATAGAGATTCTCCAGAAAAAAAAAAGGGAATGTTTTGTACCATGCTGAATCAATTGTGGAAGGCGAGAAACTCCATGGTGTTTGAGGAAAGGGTGCTGCAGATCGAAGAAGAATTGGAAAAAGCCAGATCCCTCTTTGAGGAATTTTGGCAAACCCAGATCAGAGAGGAAACGAGGACACGAGCAAATGAACAACAGTGTTCATCAATGCAAACTTGGGAATGCCCACCAAACTCTGTCTTGAAAGTTAATGTTGACGCTGCAATCTTCAGAAATTTTAATGGTGGTGTGGGAGTGGTAGTTAGAGACAATTGGGGCCAAATAATGGCAGCAGCTTCATCGGTCATACCATACCCACTTGAACCACGAGAGGCAGAGGCTTATGCAGCCTTTATTGGTATAAAATTAGCAATGGAATGTTGTTTTACTGGAGAGTGACAATATAGAGGTAGTGAATGCTCTAAAAAAAGGGAAAATTTTGGACTCTTATTTTAGAACGTTCATTATTGATACCCTAGATTTAGTAAGTAATTTTAGATCAGATAGTTTCAATCATGTAAAGAGAGGGAGAAACAAAATTGCTCATGAATTAGCACAATTAGCACCTACCAATCCAAATTCTGTGTGGATGGAGGTCCTATTCATGTACTCAATTTGGCGTTGTTGGACCTTTTGGTTCCTGTTGACTCCCTTTCCAGTCAAAAAAAAAATAAAGGGAGAAAGGCAGTTTTAGTGGGTGCGCACAATAATTTGGAACAAAATGGCCGACAGTCTTCTCCCTAAAGTTAATGACTTAATGTTAATATTTTAAGATAGATCCGAGAATAAGCATTCCATTTTCTTACTGAGACGGTACACATCATAAACACCACGTCATTTCAACCATTCTAGACAACTTGAACTACTTAACATACTACTAGAGCTAGAAGAAACCTAAACACAAGTCTTGTTCAATCCAAACTTGAACATGTCATTTCAACAAATCTTAAGGCCACATCATTCTTCAGTTGAAGTAGCAATGGTTTTGTTGTATTCCTCCAATTCCTTCTTGTACACTTCCATTGCTTCACTTGCTTTCCCATTCCACATTTGTCTATCTTCCTCGCTCAGTTCCTATAGCCACAGCAACAACAATTAATTAGCATTAAACTCAATAACAATAATAATAGTAACGTGTAAACTGGGACAAGTAAAAAGAATAATCAATAGTACCTTCCACTTCAATGAAATGAGTGCATTAAGGGTGGAAATGTTGATTCCTGGACGTTCCTCATGTAAAGCTTTCCTTGCTTCCTTGCTGAATAAGAGGAATGAGGATGGAGGCCTCTTAGGCCTGTTTGGGTCAGAATTCTTATCTTCCTTGTTCTGCTTCTTCTTCTGCTTTGTTTTCTTGATGAGGATTTCAGTTTTCTCTTTCTTCTTGAGGAGCTGCAACGCTTCCTGCTTCTGAAGCTTCATGTGCTCCTCCTCTTCCTTCATGAGATTTGCAGCCTCTTCATGTTTCCTCTGCTTATAAGCTTCCATTTCTTGAACATACTGCTCCTTCTTCTTCTTCGCCATCTCCTCGTAAGGCCTCTTCTGTTCCTCCGTCATGTTCTTCCACTCTTCCCCTGTGATCTTGGCAACTTCCACAACGCTCTTGTTCTCTGCAACAAGAGCCGCACGCCTATCGTTTGTGAAAAGGATATATGCTGACATTGGGTGCTTTGGCTTCAATGGATCCTTCTCTTTCTTGTTCTTCTTTGTAGTCTCTTTCTCTGTTTCTTGTCTGAACTGCATGTATTGTTCAAGAAGCTCCATCGCCATCTTCTGCTTCTGATCCTCTTCCAACAGCTTCAGTGCCTCCGTCTCGCGCTTTTCCTTCGCCATTACCTCCATATATGCTTCTTTTTCAGCATTGTACTTCTCTTCGTACGGCTTCTTCTCTTCAGCGCTAACTGTCTTCCATTTAGCCCCCAACATGTTTGAGATGTCCTTGAATTCTGCCTCTGAGTTTGTTTTCTTGATCTGACAAAAGCCAACCCTTCAATAAGTTAGTCTCAATTCTTAAAGGCAAAAAAGGAACCTTTTTGAGAGATATTTGTTGGATTAATACCTCATTCCATTGATCCTTGCACCACAGAATGTAAGGAGCAGAGGGCCTTTTCTTCTTGTCCTTCTTGTCTTGTTCCTTATCTTTCGGAAGAGGCAAGTTCTGAAATTTTATGAACACCGTTAGTGAAAAAAGAAAGCAAAACAAGAACAGGGAGTGAAAAAAAAAAAAGAAAACATCAAGATCCAAGCATGGCAAACAAACCATGGTGGGTTTGAACTCCTTCAACTTCTGGAGCTTCTTGAGCTCGGTCTGGAGCTTCTCCTGTTCCTTGCCTCGGTTTTCAAGCTCTTGGTCCTTGAGCTTGAGGGCCTCATCCTTGGCTTTTAAGAGCTCCTCGGTTTTCTCCTTCTCGAGGTGCAGCTGCTGCAGCTTCTCCTGCATCTCAAGCAACTCTTTCTCAAAAGAAGAAGGAGATTGCTGCTGCTGCTGCTTCGTGCTTTGTTTCTTTGAAGCAGCTCTTCCTTTCTTGGGTTGAGAAACGGTGGTGGAGGTGTCGAGGTTCTCCTTCACTATCACTTGTTCAGAAATTGGAGGTGTGAATTCTGAGACCTTGGTGGTGATGGTGTTTGCGGACTCATTTGTTGACGAGTTTTTGTCCTTGAGAGCCCTTTTGCTCCTTGACCTCCTTGTGGGAACTTCTGCAGCGGTGTCAGCCATGGATTATGTGATGTCAAGAAAGGAAAGGGAAAAGGAAACAGAGAAATTGATTTCAGTGTTTGTTTATGGAGAAGAAGAGGCGCGGGGTCGCTTTTAAGGGACGGATTGTCACGCAACGCAACGGTCGAAATTTTCAAATTTTGAAACAGGAACGGAAGTGTGTTCCTTTCGAATTTGACCGTTGGTGCCAAGGAAGAGATAACAACTATGTATGTCAGTCCAGCGGAATTGGAATAATACGGTCAACTATTTACTCAAAACAATTTATTCTACCACCTTATTTAGGGATTTTTTTATTTAAATTAAATAAATATAAAATTTACAAAAATACATAAAATATAGAGTAATTACTTAAATACACAATGTATTACATCTCAGATACTAAGAAGATAAATCAACTATAGGCGTATCTTGGGTATTGAGACTTCGGAATATGATGTAACAAATGGTTGATGTATCCTGAATGCACCCGAGATACGTGTCATGTGCAGAAATGGGTACTGCCGTACTGAGCACCCGAGATGCGTTCAAACGCTGATTAAAATCTCAATATCCGAGATACACTCAAATACGGAAAATAGGTCACAACATCCGAGATATAGCCAGAGACCTATATAAATTGGTTGCGGCCGAAATTTTCATGTATTTGAAGAGTTTTTAAGAAATTTGTAACTTTGTAACACATTAAGTTCGAGTTCTTAAAGTACAGATGGCCCCCAACAATATATTCACAACCGAGACATCAACTGACTTAATGCGACTTAGCACATAAGCTTTGGATTTTGAAGTTAGTTTTTTTTTTCTTTTACTTTCAGTAAATAATTAGTTTATATATTTAGGCTTTATTAATTTAGTTAATGTGTTAGGCATTTAGATTTTGTTGATTAGAAGTTTTATTAACTTAGGTAGGTATAAGGATTTTTTTAAATAAATAAAATAAATATTTTAAATGTTGAAATAAGTAATTTGGAGAGTTTTTACCGATTTCCGTAACATACCTTATCTCGTTTATAGTCATATCTCTTGGCCCACTTTCCATCTCCATTAACCTCCATTTCTTTCTTTTTCGAATGTTTTCTTGATATTTTTTAGTTGCTCAAAAATTATGGTACGCGTTGACACACGGAATCTTGACATCAACCCCCTGAATGATAATTGGCACATTACGAGAGCAATCGACTTCGAGATTAGTGTTATTTATATCGTTTAAATTAATAATCGTATGTGATTATAGTTATGATACTTTTAGAGATTTAGTGTTTTTGCACGTGAGTAGAATGACTTATCTTTAGGTTACATAAAATAAGTAAGTACGCAAGTAATAAACATTTGTTAGGAATTTTATAAATAAATAATTTAATTATTTTAATTATCAAAATAAATAATATGTAGCGTATTTATCAATTTATATTACATTGATTTATCTTGTTTATACTGTAAACGAGATATATGAAATTTGAAAAAATATATATATCTCGTTCACACTGTAAATGAGATACATTCATAGTTATTTTGTTTACACTGTAAACGAGATATGTATATTTATAAATATAAAAATATAATTTTTAAAAATAATAAAAAATATTAATAATTTAAATTAGACCAAATTCTTAAAAATAGAACATTTCAAATAATAAGGAAGATGGACGGTTGTTTTCAAAATAACATGTGTTTTAACTAACTAATTAATCGACTGTATCACGAATTTGAAACTGTCTATTTAAAATCAGCACATTATTTTCTTAGAAACCAATTTAAATTTAAACATTTCACGGTTAACACTATTAACACAATTACTTCTCCCAAAAGTTGAAATAAGTGAATCACATAAGTGGCACCATTTAATTTGTTTTTTAACTACCCATTATTAACATTATTGTTTCTTCTACTTATTACCTTCTATTCACTGACTATTTTTTATTAGGATTTACACTAAATTAATTTAAGAGTAAACTACTATTTGTACCTACAAAAGTTGAAAACGATGACATATCTACCCATAAAAAAGGAAATTACCATTTGTACCCATGAAATATGATTTTACAAGCAAAATTAACCAAACACTAAAAAATTACCTAAAATCCCTAAATTATCCTTATCTTCACTATCCCACCACCTCCTTCACCCAATCACCTTTCTAACCCTAACCCTCTTCACTCAACCACCACCCTCCTTTTCCTTTCTAATATCAAATCTCACCACCATCTCATTTTCTTTATCACTACCATCACCACCACCACCACTATACCTCCATCATCATCTTCTTCACATAAAGAAGCAGTAGTAGCAGCAACAACAACAACAACAATAGAAAAAGTAGAGAAAAAATGGTTCTTGCGGGTCGTCGCCCTCTCCTCTTTCTCCGATCTCTTGCCCTCTCTTCCTTCTCCGATCTCTTGCGCGCTCTCTTCCTTCCAGACCAGCGACAACAACAGCGACAGACTCAATCAATGGCGGTGACAGATGTGACGGAGCCGGCAGCAGCAGGGCGCGACGGCGGCGACAGCTCCTCCTTCCTTGGTTCTGGCTCGCATATCCTCTTTGGGCTCCCTCAACAACAGCGACGATGATGTGATAGCGGCAGCGAGTCCCTACATTGCCAGTGTGGTCTTGCTCCCTTTCCTCTTCTCTTCTTCTTCCTCGGTTGGGGGTGTGTGTAATGTCTCCGTGTGTGAGTTTTGGAGGAAAATGGAGTGGTGGCTGGGTGAAGGGGGTGGTGGTGGAATTTGAGATTAGAAAGGGCAAGAGAGGTGGTGGCTGGGTGAAGAGGGTTAGGGTTAGAAAGGTGATTGGATGAAGGAGGTGGTGTGGTGGTAAAGATAAGGAATTTTGCAGGTAAGAGAGAGTGTGGGGGCAAAAAATCTGAAGATGGTTCTGTCATTTTTGATGATGGTGAAACCCTTTTTCTGGGTTGAGAATTCGAAGAAGCAGAAGAGAGAGAGAAAAGTAAAACACAGAAGGAAAGCGAGAGAGAGAGAGAAAGAGGAAAGAGTTGGCAAAGTTGACGGATTATGGCGGCGGCGACGAGCTTAGAAAATGAAAGGAGAGAGAGAGGATGAGTTAGTGGTGGTGGTGGCAGTGGTGGGGAAAAGATGAGAACATTGAGAGAGAGAGAGAGAGAGAGAGGAGAGGGGAGGAGGGGAGGAGATGACAGTGGTAGTGGTAGAGATAAAGGTAGTTTAGGAATTTTAGGTAATTTTTTAGTGTTAGGATAATTTTGCTTGTAAAAATCATATTTCATGGGTACAAATGGTAATTTTCTTTTTTTATGGGTAGATATGTCAGTGTTTTCAACTTTCGTGGGTACAAATGGTAGTTTACTCTTAATTTAAATAATACTTCAAAATTTTAACTAAAATATAATTTGTTTATTAAATTTTTGATTGAAATATAATTTTAACTGACAAAATTTTTAAATCTTTTATGTACTCCCAAAAGTTTAAGCTGATTTAGGGTTCACCAAAAATCAAACTCATGACTTTTCGGATCTAGAATTTTGATACCATGTCATGATACCACTCATCTTAAAAGCTTAAGTTGATGGGAAAAGATAACACTAATGGTTATATCTCTAATACTAAATCGGACATCCCTAAACCTCTATGGTACACATTGTACAAATATTCCATTGACTCCCTATACTTTCTCATAGTGTTAATAGTAGGTTACAAAAAGGTAACCGTGTTAATAGTGGGCAATTTAATGATGCCACTTATGTGCTTTCACTTTTTTTTTAACGGATGGGAGAAGTAGTGGCAAATTTAAATTTAAATTGGGTTCTAAGAAAATAATGTGCTAATTTTAAATGGATAGTCTTAAATTACATTATACGTCCATTCATCAGTTAGTTAAAACAACATATCTTATTTTGAAAAAAACCGTTCATCTTCCCTATTATTTGAAATGTTCTATTTTTATGAGTTTGTTTTAATTTAAATTATTAATATTTTTTATTATTTTCAAAAATTATATTTTTATATTTATAAATACACAGATCTCGTTTATACTGTAAAAAAGATCATTATGAATGTATCTCGTTTACAGGATACACAAGATACATTCGTAATTATTTCATTTACAGTGTAAACAAGATAAGAATGAGGGACATCTTTTCGTAATAATTTTATAATTATTTATTTCAGTAAATAAAATATTTATTTAATTTATTTAAATAAAAAATCCCATTTCTTAGGTGTCGAATTTACTTATAACAAAAGTTAATTTACTAATTAACTTAGTTTAATTTATTTATTAACTGTTTATAAGTTTTTTTGTTAAATAAAAGAAATGTATTAATAATTGTTTATCCCTGTTTATTACGTTATGTTATTTCTCTAAGTCGAATTTTATATTTTTTAATTTTAAATTAAATACGCGAGAGCACTTAGTTTGAAATCCAAGTTTTTAAAAAGTTTTATTTTTAAACAGAGGCCTTGCCTGCTACTACCTAGGCGGTTGAGTCATACTATTGCATCCCCAGACGCCATTGTCCCTTACCTGAAAGAGGCTGAATTCGGTGACACAGTGCAACTTAGGAACTTCGTGTTTGACAACTCTCTGATCACTACATTCATGGAGCACTGACGTTCGGAGACCCACACTTTTCACCTGCCATGGGGTGAGTGCATCATCACCCTGCAGGATGTTGTGTACTACCTCATGTTAAGCACAAACGGAGAGCCAGTGGGTGGGTAGTCTGACTTGGGAGTATGTAGAGGAGCTCCTAGGTACCAGACGCCCTCATGATCAACAGGAGGGTGCCCATAGAAAGGAGCCGTTTAACATCAAGATGACATGGTTTTGAGACTGAGTCTGGCACATGCCAGCTGCATCCAACCTTTGACAGTACACTAAGTTTTACATCATGCTGCTGATCAGTGGTTATCTGAGAACCAACAAGTCAAACAATCAAGTGTATATCAGATGGCTACCATTTTTGGACAACTTTGGGAGGTTGAGGACACGTCATTTTAGGCTAGATTTACTATGCTTTTTCATACAAAAAATCAAGAATTAATGCTTAAATATTGAGAGTTTTAGTGCTTAAATAGTATATTTCTTTGATCTTTTGATTTTATAAATTTTGTAGAAAATAAGAAGAAAAAGAAGCAAAAAAAGCACAAATTAAGCTGAAAAAGAGAAAAGAGGAATGTTGGGACACATTTGGAAGTTTGAGCACGCTTTGGAACATTAGGCCACGCTTTTAAAAGCATGGCCCATGATTTAATCAAGGAAGCTTGGCACTCCGTTTTGCTCTAAGAGCGATACACATGACCAAGAGCACTCTTAGGCAAGAGCGCCTGCGATAATGGAGTGGAAAAATCTGGCTGGCGACGCGTATGCGTGGGCGATGCGTAAGCGTCGATGTGATATCATTGATGAAGCATGCGAACGCGTGAGTGAAGCGCAGCATAAAAATGGCATTTTTGAAGATCCACGCGTATGCGTGGGCGATGCGTACGCGTGGGTGACACGTACACATCGATGTGCCAAAATGCAATGGACGTGCACGTATATAGGACGCGCACGCGTGGATGCCCGAGCGCTACGTTCTCCAAAAGAACGCTACAATCTCCTGGAAGAAGAATTCTGATTCAATTAACTTCACTCCATGCCCAATTAAACTACAATCAAGCAAGCCCACTCTGATCACTCAATCAAAGGCACAAGAAGCATCTAGAATAGGAATTTTTATTTAATTGTAATTTCATTTCAATTTGTAATTTAGGAAAGCCTATATAAGGTGCTTTAGTTTCATAGAAAAAGAAGGTTTTACGGGCAGTAGGAGTAGGAGTAGAATAAAGGCTCAGGCTGGAGGATTAGAGACTCCAAAGCTCTCTTGGAGGATTAGAGACTCCAAAGAGCTTAGCATAGTTGATACACTTTCTATTTTCTGAAATTGTACATTTCAACTTGTATTGAATCTAATTTCTCTAGTGCAATTTCAATTTCCTGCATCTCTACTCTTCTGCAATTTACATTTGAGTTTACTTTGAGCCTGATTTACTTTCAAGCAATTTAAATCTTCTGCACTTGTTCTTAGAGCGATGATCCATTGATCCCACTTCATTAGGGGAGGAGCTCTATTATAATTCACATGATTGAGTGAACTTCTTCTTCTTCTCAATCCGTTTGGGTAGCTATTGGATATCATCTGTTTTGATTGATGATTCATTCACTCCAGAAGGGGGTTTGAATCTGTGAATGCTTGTATGAGCATCGAAAGGAGAATAATGAGCGTTAGAATTGAGGCTCTATCATTCACTACTCTCTTGATCAACACCATTCGAGAGAAATTGAGATCCTGAGAGTTAGTGTGGCTGATGGATGAGAGACATGTACTTAACCTCTTCTCATGACAATTAGATCAAGGAATTGGAAAGATTGATTATGATTAGAGAGATTGGATTGCCAAGGAATTGGGATCCAATCAATTTCAATCTGCCATAGATCTACTCATATGATTCAGATAGGAGTTGAGACCCATTTGATTCATTGTGGATTATGATATCTCCAATCCCTAATGAATATTGTTCTCTGATTGTTCTTCATTTTAATTGCCTTGAGTTTTATTTAATTGCTTTGAGTTTATTGATTCCTTTAATTTTCCAGCACCCAATCTCCATTTACATTTCCTGCAATTTACTTTTCAAGCAATTTAAGTTTCTTGCCATTTAAAATTCAAGCAATTTACATTCTGCACTTTAAATTCCTTGCCATTTATATTTTGTCAATCAATTTTCACTCAATTCATCAATGTTAGCTCAACTAAATTCAACACCATACTAAAATTGCTTGATCCATCAATTCCTGTGGGATCGACCTCACTTTTGTGAGTTTTACTACTTGATGCGACCCGATACACTTGCCGGTTAGTTTGTGTGGAATCGATTTTCCCTTATCACAGTACTTGCATAGACGTACTACTCTTTATGCCTTGTAGTACATCGTGATGTAGAACCTATGCACAATTACTCAAGAGGGGGGCGAATTGAGTATTGCAACAACAATGAATCTTTTTGCGAAAGTTAAAGACAATATACAAAAGTGTTATTGTACTAGTATTTTTCCAAGAGCTTAACTCAATTGCTAAGCATTTATAAGGAGCTTTTACTTTCCAATAGACACCAACTCAAATAAATTGATCAAGCTTTTCACCAATCGGACTTAAGCTATTCCTTAAGTTCTTACGAAGCTACTTTTCGATCACAATTTATTTGCTCAAAGGTAAAAGACAATAATATTGAAGAGATGAGTTTGGAGAGATGCAAACGCTATTTAGAGTGGTTCGGCACAATCCTTGTCCTACGTCCACTTTCTTTCTCAATCGCTATTGAGAAGTTCCACTATTGCCAAGCTTCAAGGTGCTCGCGCAAAACCTTTTACAATCCGAGTCCTTGGTTTCTAACACCTCACGGTATATGATCACCACTCGTATACTAACCCACTCCACTTAGAGATACCTTCTCTAAGATTTGCCTCGAGTACTTAGTATACCTCTTTGGTATCCTCACCGACTATAGTGTTTATAACTCTTGACTCAACCTTGGAAATCACACTCCAATTTACAAAGTGTACAAGAAAACAATTCTCAAAGAATTGTTGAGACGAAATGAGTACTCTCTAGAAGAGTGTATGATTACAAGTTTAGCACTATTGAACCAATTGATATTGCTCTCTCAAATTGTGTATTATAACACCTTTAAAAAATGTGTAGAATGAAAGAATATGAACAAGATAGTTTGCAAAATACTCAAGTATTTGAAATAAGGCTTCAATCCATCTATTTATAGACTCCCCAAACCTTAGAAACGTTGGGGAGTTAATGGGATGGAGCCTTTTTGTCAAAACTAGCCGTTTTTTATGTTTTTGAATCATTTGCATCGATGCATAACACTTTGCATCGATGCAAATGTGTCTTTGAAGCTGAAATTTGAATTTTCAGCTAGGTTGCATCGATACAAACATCTTTGCATCGATGCAACAAGTCGTCGCATGCTTTGCATCGATGCAAGATGAGTGTGCATCGATGCAAACCTTAAAGAATGGCTTAAAATCACTTCAAAATACTTAGGATTGATCTCAAACTTGTTGGAGTCAATTCCTATGCTTTTGTACCTTTGAAAACAAGTTTTAAACCATTTGGCTAGCATCGAATTGCAAGATGTGCATCAAAACATTTTGTGAGTGTGTGTTGAGAGATTTAGCAATTGGTTCTTAACAAGAAGTTACCTAAGTCCTAAGACACTATACTTGTCTTCAAATGTTGTGGACTTGAGTTTCTTGTTGTTGTTGTGTTGCTTTCAACTCTTCATTCCTCAACGTTGAATTGTTGGTTGATCTTTCAACATGCTTGTTCATTCAAGTTGTTTGTTGGTTTGTCTTTCATGTCGTTTGTTGGTTTGTCATTCATCAAAACCTACGAATACAAACTTCGCATACAAGCAACATGATTTACAATTTCCCCCTTTTTGATAATGACAAACCAATTTTGAGGATATGCATTTATAAATGATTTTGAAAGCAACAATAATGCACTTTGTTTTATAGAAAGCTTTGGAGAAGACTTCACAAAAAATTTTTGCAGGAGTTCCCCCTAAATATGTGCATTTGTTCCCTTAAAGGGCGTTTATCAAAGAAAACGATTTAGATATCAAAGTTTTTGCTTAGCGGAAGTCTTTTTGAAATCATTGTTTCGCAAACTTATTTCTTCTTTTCAAATCCTCAAACTTCTTCTTTTTCAAAAGTTCAAAACTTCAAATATCCTCGAACTTTTCTTCCCCCTTTTGACATTATCAAAAAGAA
The DNA here is from genome assembly GCF_014773155.1 of Arachis stenosperma. Lineage (NCBI taxonomy): Eukaryota > Viridiplantae > Streptophyta > Magnoliopsida > Fabales > Fabaceae > Arachis > Arachis stenosperma. The sequence continues at coordinate 119,529,815 of NC_080379.1, forward strand.
AGGAATTTGAAATGTGTCATAGAAGCATGCATAAAACAATGAATTCTTTTAAGTTCAATTTCTCTATTAATCTCAAGGATGAGATATTCCCCCTTTCAAAAAGAATTTGATTTCCTCTTTTTATATATAACAAGCATGCATAATTTCCCCTAAAGAAGTGAAATATATCAAGGCATGCACATTAACTTAAAATAGGGGTACCGAGCCTATTTTGAGTTATTCACCAAATAAGCATACAAGCATTAATCATTAAATAAAATTATGAAGGAAATATCAAAGTATTTAAACCATAATAGAAATCCTTAGCTTACTAGGAGTTAGTTTAATAATTCATATAATCAAATAAACATAAAGCAATAAAAAGTGACTTGATGAAGAGGAGACAATCAATCTTGGTCTTCATCATCATCATTATCCTCTTCATACGGTAGGTGGATGCCGAAATGCTCATATAAGTCATCAATACGACGATCCAAGCGACCCGTGCGATGATCTACACGAGACACACAACGATTAAGTGCTTCAAGTTGCCTACCATGCTCTACTTCAATCCTTTGGATGTTTTGGTTGATGGATTGTAATTCTCTCATTACATCAACCAAGGAGGGTGGTTCTTGAGCTTGAGGTGCTTGTGGAGGAGCTTGCTCTTGAGGACCTTGTTCATCAACATTTCTTCTTCCCATTTTGTTGAGAATATGAGTGTTGATACAAGATTGAGGTGGTACTTTCTTGGCAATCTCATTTGATACATCAATACCAACATAATCAAAGACTTTAGACCATAGGCAAAGGAATCCTAATCCACCATTCCTATCCTTCATCTTGAGCCTAATCATATGTTGTACTATAAAGTATGGCCAATTAATCTTAATCCCATTCGTCATAGCCCACATGACAATCAAATCTTCATCATTTACATTCGCATGCCCGGATATTCTAGGTTGCAATACATAGGTGACTAGATATAACAAAGTTCTATGTTCCGCACTCATTGAATTGCAACTAATTTTGGAGTGAGCTCCTTGTACAAGGTTGAACAAATGCATGGCATTGTCCTTTGAATAACCCCATTCATCAATTGGGGTTTTACCACCTTGAAACAAGTCACTTTGATTTGGCAACTCCCAAATGGTGGCTAACTCATCACCATCTAGCCTATAATCCTTTCTTCCTATCTTGAAGAATAATGTGAAATTTGATTCATCTTCCTCATCAATCTCAATCATGAGTGTACTATAGGCTATGGCAACTAAATCCGGATAATATTTACTCTTAATTTGAACAAAATCCATGAGGCCTTGATGAACTAGAATAGCCTTAAGAGTATCAAACTTATGAATGACAAGAAGGGTCGGATCCAAATACCTCGGAGGAATTTCCTTTCTTCCGGCTAGCCTTGCCTCATAGAATTGAAGATCTTCATTAGAAGCAAAGTACCTTGCCAAAGGATGATCATTTGGAGGTGGAACCACACTTGAAGAGCCTTTTGACTTCTTGATGGTTCTCTTGATTCTCGGCATTGTGGATGATTTTGTTTTATGGGTTTTGTAGAGGAGAATGTGGGGACTTCAAATATGTAATTTGTTTGTAGTGGGTATCTAAGTTTTCAGATTGTGACTTAGCTTTGCTAAAGTCCCCAATTAGAGGTGTCCAGGGTTCTTAAGCACACTCTTTTGCCTTGGATCACGACTTTAACCACTCAGTCTCAAGCTTTTCACTTGGACCTGCATGCCACAAGCACATGGTTAGGGATAGCTTGATTTAGCCGCTTAGGCCTGGATTTTATTTCCTTGGGCCCTCCTATCCATTGATGCTCAAAGCCTTGGATCCTTTTTACCCTTGCCTTTTGGTTTTAAGGGCTATTGGCTTTTTCTGCTTGCTTTTTCTTTTTCTTTCTAATCTTTTTTTTCGCCATTTTTTTTCTTTTTTTTTCGCAAGCTTTTTACTTTTCACTGCTTTTTCTTGCTTCAAGAATCAATTTCATGATTTTTCAGATCATCAATAACATTTCTCTTTGTTCATCATTCTTTCAAGATCCAACAATTTTAACATTCATAAACAACAAGATCAAAAATATGCACTGTTCAAGCATTCATTCAGAAAACAAAAAGTATTGTCACCACATCAATATAATTAAACTAAATTCAAGGATAAATTCGAAATTCATGTACTTCTTGTTCTTTTGAATTAAAAACATTTTTCATTTAAGAGAGGTGAAGGATTGATGGAATTATTCATAGCCTTAAGACATAGTTACTAAATACTAATGATCATGAAGTAGAAATACAAAACATAGATAAACATGAAGCATAAAAATCGAAAAACAGAGAAATAAGAACAAGGAATGAGTCCACCTTAGTGGCGTCTTCTTCTTGAAGGATCAATGATGTTCTTAAGCTCTTCTATGTCCCTTCCTTGCCTTTGTTGCTCCTCCCTCATTGCTCTTTGATCTTCTCTAATTTCATGGAGAATGATGGAGTGCTCTTGGTGTTCCACCCTTAGTTGCTTCCAATAGTTGTGGAGGAAAATGTATCCCCTGAGGTATCTCAGAGATCTCTTGATTTGCAGTCAAATGCTCTTCTACTGAGTTATGGACCCTTGAGATGAATCTCTCCATCTCCCATGACTCAGAGGTGGAAGCTTTTGTCTTCCCTTTTCTCTCTTTTTTTTTGAGGTTTCTCTGGCCTTAGGTGCCATCAATGGTTATGGAAAAACAAAAAGCTATGCTTTGACCACACCAAACTTAGAAAATTGCTCGCCCTCGAGCAAGAGAAGAAAGAAAAGATGAAGAATAAGAAGAAGATATGGAGGAGATAGAAGGATGTGTGTAGTCGACTATATGGGTGGGATTAGGTGGGAAAGAGATTTTGAATTTTGAAGGTAGGTGGGGTGTATGGGAAAGAGTGGATGGATGTGAGTGGTGAATGGAAAACAGAAGGGATGACCATGAATGGAGAAAGAGAGGGCGAGGTAGGTGGGGATTCTGTGAGGTCCACAGATCCTGAGGTGATCCTGTGGGGTCTACAGATCCTGAGGTGTCAAGGATTACATCCCTGCACCAATTAGGCATGTAAAATGCCTTTGCATACCATTCTGGCATTTAAACGCCGAGGTGATGCACGTTCTGGGCGTTCAACGCCCATATGTAGCATGTTTCTGGCGTTGAACGCCAGTTCCATGCTTGTTACTGGCGTTCAGCGCCAGCTTTCCTCAAGGCACTTTCCTGGCGTTCAAACGCCAGGATGTTGCTTGTTTCTGGCGTTTAGCGCCAGATTCATGCTCTGTTCTGGCGTTGAACGCCAGCCAGATGCTTCTTACTGGCGTTGAACGCCAGTATGTCCTCCCTCCAGGGTGTGATTTTTCTTCTGCTGTTTTTGATTCTGTCTTTAATTTTTATATTTTTTTCGTGACTCCACATGATCATGTACCTAATAAAATACAAGATAACAATAAAATAAAAATTAGATAAATAAAAATTGGGTTGCCTCCCAACAAGCGCTCTTTTAATGTCATTAGCTTGACAGTGGGCTCTCATGGAGCCTCACAGGGGATCAAGTCAATGTTGTATAGTCCCAACACCAAACTTTGAGTTTGGTTGTGGGAATGTAACACCAAACTTAGAGTTTGGTTGTGGCCTCCCAACACCAAACTTAGAGTTTGACTGTGGGGGCTCTTCTTGACTCTGTACTGAGAGAAGCTTTTCATGCTTCCTCTCTATGGTTGCAGAGGAAGATCCTTGAGCTTTAAACACAAGGTAGTTCCCATTCAATTGAAGGACTAATTCTCCTCTGTTAACATCAATCACAGCTTCTGCTGTGACTAGGAAGGGTCTTCCAAGGATGATGCATTCATCTTCTTCCTTCCTAGTGTCTAAGATTATGAAATCAGCAAGGATGTAAAGGCCTTCAACCTTTACTAACACGTCCTCTACTAATCCATAAGCTTGTCTTAATGACTTGTCTGCCAATTGTAATGAGAACAAGGCAGGTTGTACCTCAATGATCCTCAACTTCTCCATTACAGAGAGTGGCATATTTATCCTTGACTTCAGATCACATAGAGCTTTTTCAAAGGTCATGGTGCCTATGGTACAAGGTATTAAGAACTTGCCAGGATCTTGTCTCTTTTGAGGTAAAATTTGCTGAATCCATGCATCCAGTTCACTAATGAGCAAGGGAGGTTCACTTTCCCAAGTCTCATTACCAAACAACTTGGCATTCAGCTTCATGATAGCTCCTAAATATTGAGCAACTTTCTCTCTAGTCACTTTTTCATTCTCTTCAGTGGAAGAATAGTTTTCAGAGCTCATGAATGGCAGAAGGAGATTTAATGGAATCTCTATGGTCTCTATATGAGCCTCAGATTCCTTTAGGTCCTCAATGGGGAACTCCTTCTTATTTGAAAGACGTCCCAGGAGGTCTTCCTCACTAGGATTTTCGTTCTTCTCCTCTCTTGTGCATTCGGCTATATTGATCACATCAATGGCCTTGCACTCTCCTTTTGGATTCTCTTCTGTATTGCTTGGGAGAATACTGGGAGGAGTTTCAATGACTTTCTTACTCAGCTGGCCCACTTGTGCCTCCAGATTTCTGATGGAGGATCTTGTTTCACTCATGAAACTGAAAGTGGCTTTTGACAGATTAGAGACTAAGTTTGCTAAATTAGAGGGGCTCTGTTCGGAATTTTCTGTCTGTTGCTGAGAAGATGATGGAAAAGGCTTGTTATTACTGAGCCTATTTCTTCCACCATTGTTAAAGCCTTGTTGAGGCTTTTGTTGATCCTTCCATGAGAAATTTGGATGATTTCTCCATGATGAGTTATAGGTGTTTCCATAAGGTTCACCCATGTAATTAACCTCTGCTATTGCAGGGTTCTCAGGATCATAAGCTTCTTCAGAAGCTGCCTCTTTAGTACTGTTGGATGCATTTTGCCATCCATTCAGACTTTGAGAAATCATGTTAACTTGCTGAGTCAACACTTTGTTCTGAGCCAATATGGCATTCAGAGCATCAATTTCAAGAACTCCCTTCCTCTGAGGCATCCCATTATTCATGGAATTTCTCTCAGAAGTGTACATGAATTGGTTATTTGCAACCATGTCAATAAGCTCTTGAGCTTCTGCAGGTGTTTTCTTTAGGTGAATGGATCCACCTGCAGAATGGTCCAATGACATTTTCGAAAATTCAGATAGACCATAATAGAATATATCTAATATGGTCCATTCTGAAAACATGTCAGATGGACACCTTTTGGTCAGCTGCTTGTATCTTTCCCAAGCTTCATAGAGGGATTCACCATCTTTTTGCTTGAAGGTTTGAACATCCACTCTAAGCTTGCTCAGCTTTTGAGGAGGAAAGAATTTATCCAAGAAGGCAGTGACCAGCTTTTCCCAGGAGTGCAGGCTATCCTTAGGTTATGAATCCAACCATATTATAGCTCTGTCTCTTACAGCAAAAGGGAAAAGCATGAGCCTGTAGACTTTAGGATCTACTCCATTCATCTTTACAGTCTCACAAATCTGCAAGAACTCAGTTAAAAACTGATAAGGATCTTCAGATGGAAGTCCATGAAACTTGCAGTTTTGTTGCATTAAAGCAACTAGCTGAGGTTTCAGCTCAAAGTTGTTTGATCCAATGGCAGGAATAGAGATGCTTCTTCCATCAAACTTGGACGTGGGTTTAGTAAAGTCACCAAGCATCCTCCTTGCATTATTATTATTTTCGGCTGCCATCTCCTTCTCTTGTTCGAAAATTTCTGAAAGGTTACCTTTAGATTGTTGTAACTTAGCTTCTCTTAGTTTTCTCTTCAGAGTCCTTTCAGGTTCTGGATCAATTTCAACAAGAGTGCCTTTTTCCTTGTTCCTGCTCATATGAAAGAGAAGAAAACAAGAAAAGAAGAGGAATCCTCTATGTCATAGTATAGAGATTCTTTTATATTAGTAGAAGAAGAAATGGGATAAGGAAAGGAGACTCCAAACAGAAATATAAGGATAGGGGTAGAGATGTGAGATGAAAAGAAGTGAAGAGAAGTGTTAGTAAATAAATAAATAAATAGAAGAAGAGAAGAGAGGGAGAATTCGAAAATAATTTTGAAAAAAGTAGTTAATGATTTTTGAAAATTAAAGATAAGATGTAATTAAAATTAAAATTTAAAACAATTAAAAAGAATTTTTGAAAAAGGGATGAGATATTTTCGAAAATTAGAGAATGAGAAGTAGTTAAGTTGTTTTGAAAAACATAAGAAACAAACAAAAAGTCAAATAGTTAGTTGAAAAAGATATTAAAGTCAAATTTGAAAAGATAAGAAGATAAGAAGTTAGATAAGATATTTTGAAATCAAATTTTTGAAAAAGATAAAATTTTGAAAAAGATATGATAAAAAGATAAAAAGATTTAATTTAAAAATTTAAAATTACTTACTTCACTAACAAGAAACTACAAGATAAGATTCTAGAACTTAAAGATTGAACCTTTCTTAACAAGAAAGTAACAAACTTCAAATTTTTGAATCAATCACATTAATTGTTAGTGAGTTTTCGAAAATTTGATATAAAGATAAGAAAAAGATTTTGAAAATAATTTGAAAAAAGAATTTAAAAAGATAATATTTTTAAAATTAAAATTTTGACTTGACTTGTAAGAAACAACTAATTTTAAAAATTTTTGACCAAGTCAACCCAAAATTTCGAAAATTTGGAGAGAAAAAAGGAAAAGATATATTTTTTATTTTTGAATTTTTAACTATGAGAGAGAAAAACACAAACATGACCCAAAACATGAAAATTTTGGATCAAAACACAAGATGCATGCAAGAACACTATGAATGTCAAGATGAACACCAAAAACACTTTGAAGATCATGATGAACATCAAGAACATAATTTTTGAAAAATTTTTGATGCAAAGAAAACATGCAAGACACCAAACTTAGAAATCTTTAATGCATGGACTCTAACAAACGAAAAATGCATATGAAAAACAATAAACAACACAAAACAAGAAAACATCAAGATCAAACAAGAAGACTTGTCAAGAACAACTTGAAGATCATGAAGAACACCATGAATGCATGAATTTTCGAAAAATGCAAGAAAAAATTTTAAAAGCATGCAATTGACACCAAACTTAAAAATTGACTCAAGACTCGAACAAGAAACACAAAATATTTTTGATTTTTATGATTTTATTAATTTTTTTTGGATTTTTATTAATTTTTTTCGAAAATATTTTTGAAAAAAAACGAAAAAGAAAAGAAAAATTTTGAAAAAGATTTTTTAAAAGTTTTTGAAAAGAAAATTACCTAATCTGAGCAACAAGATGAACCATCAGTTGTTCAAACTCAACAATCCCCGGCAACGGCGCCAAAAACTTGGTGGACGAAATTGTGATCATCAATGTTGTATTCTTTGTTGTTGTATGGAATAATTATAATGGCTCTTTGCTATGTGTGGACACAACTCCGTTCAACTTAACCAGCAAGTGTACTGGGTCATCCAAGTAATACCTTACGTGAGTAAGGGTCGATCCCACAGAGATTGTTGGTATGAAGCAAGCTATAGTCATCTTTTAAATCCCAGTCAGGTAGAGTCAAATGTAATTGGATTAGATATTTAAAAGATAAATAAAATAAAGGGATAGAAATACTTATGTAAATTAATAGTGAAAATTTCAGATAAGCGTATGGAGATACTGTGCCCTATCTTTTTCTACTTTCCTACTTTTTCCTTCAATCCTTCTTACTACTTTCCATGGCAAGCTGTATGTAGGGCATCACTGTTGTCAATGGCTACATCCTATCCTCTCGGTGAAAAAGGTCCAAATGCTCTGTCACAGCACGGCTAATCATCTCTTGGTTCTCAATCAGGTTGGAATAGAATCCCTTGATTCTTTTGCGTCTGTCACTAACGCCCAGCCTTCAGGAGTTTGAAGCTCGTCACAGTCATTCAATCCCGGAATCCTACTCGGAATACCACAGACAAGGTTAGACTTTCCGGATTTCCATGAATGCCGCCATCAATTCTAGCTTATACCACGAAGATTCTGATTAAGGAATCCAAGAGATATGCGCCCGGTCTAAGGTAGAACGGAAGTGGTTGTCAGTCACGCGCATTCATAGGTGAGAATGATGATGAGTGTCACGGATCATCACATTCATCAAGTTGAAGTGCAACGAATATCTTAGAATAGGAATAAAGAGAATTGAATAGAAAATAGTAGTAATTGTATTGAAGCTTGAGGTACAGCAGAGCTCCACACCCTTAATCTATGGTGTGTAGAAACTCCACCGTTAAAAATACATAAGTGAAAGGTTCAGGCATGGCCAAATGGCCAGCCCCCCCCAAACGTGATCAATGGCCTCCTAAGATGAAGAATAAAACAAAACTGAGACCAAAGATGTAACGTGGTCAAAAGACGACTAATACACTAGTAAAAAGTTCTATTTATACTAAACTAGCTACTAGGGTTTACAGGAGTAAGTAATTGATGCATAAATCCACTTCCGGGGCCCACTTGGTGTATGTTTGGACTGAGCTTGATCTATCCACGAGCTGAGGCTTCTTTTGGAGTTGAACGCCAAGTTGTAACGTGTTTTGGGCATTCAACTCCGGGTCGTGACGTGTTTCTGGCGTTTTACTCCAGGCAGCAGCATGAAACTGGCGTTGAGCGCCAGTTTACATCGTCAATTCCCAAATAAAGTATAGACTATTATATATTGCTGGAAATCTCTGGATGTCTACTTTCCAACGCCATTGAGAGTGCGCCATTTGGAGTTCTGTAACTCCAGAAAATTCATTTTGAGTGCAGGGAGGTCAGAATCCAACACCATCAGCAGTCCTTTGTCAGCATTTTTTCAGAGTTTTGCTTAGTTCCCTCAATTTCAGCTAGAATTTACCTGAAATCACAGAAAAACAAAAAAACTCATAGTAAAGTTCAGAAATATGAATTTTGCTTAAAAAATAATAAAAATATATTAAAAACTAAGTAAAACATACTAAAAACTACCTAAAAACAATGTCAAAAAGCGTATAAATTATCCGCTCATCACATGCTATTTACTCTATTAGTACTTTATGATGTATTCTACCTCAGTGTGTTTTGTTCCAAAATCAGTCTGTGTTTTTCTACTGTACTTTATTTACTCAGTTAAATTAGTACCATAATCGTTGATCTTTAGTTAGTTAACTATGTGTTTTTGTAATGTACTTTATGTAATGAATTTCTGTAGTTAGCGTGTGTGCCTTAATTTAGTTACTGTATGCAAATTATCATCACAAAATTTAAAATAGGCTCTTTAATTCAGAAATTGTAGTCGATAAGTATGAAACAAAGTAAACACAACAAATAAAGATAACCATCTCATAGGTGGACAGATCACAAATAGATCAATCGAAATAAGCCAAAAGGCATACAAGAACTAAGTATCATCTATGGGTTGATTCGGACAATCTCTCCGAGTATGGCCGATTTTCCTGCATAGCCCGCACCGTTTCTCTTGGCGCTCCACCTCATCCATATTGTTACGAAACCATGTGAAAACTAGTCTACCGGTTGCCTTTCTACACATGGCAGGATTAGGATATAAACGTATCCTGTACCACTCCAGCCAAAGCTTCTCGCTAGGAATCGGTGGGAACTCAACCTCGTAAATCTTGAACACATCCTCCTGCAAATAGACTGGATGAACATACTTCCCCCACTTAGGGCTTGCGGTGCCACAAGCAACAAGTGCATGGCGACAGGGGAAATAAAGTGACTGGAAAAGCCCATAGTCGCATGTGCTCGAGCTCAATCAAACACGGAATGAACCCTAGCTCCAACCTTCAAACAACTTAACTCCTCCACCACAAACACTGAGGCCCTCCTGTCGTAGTGCGTAACCCGCATCTTCGGGATCCCCTCTCTATTTTTTTTAATAGTATCCTGTAACCACTATAAAAATCGATTATCCGCTACCATTTAAGCCTGTGCCTCCTTATCCTTGCGAATGAACAACTACTGCAGTCTCTCATACATGCATCTCACAATAGATGAAATTGGTAAATATCGTGTACGCTTGAGAATTGTGTTGATGCACTTTAAGAGGTTAGTTGTCATGTGCCCAAATCGACGACCAATATCACAATGTTGTAACTATATTTCCTTGTTAAATCTACCAGCCCAGTCTGTCATCTCATGGGATAATATTCTTAAAGCATCCATGTACAACTCATACCCAGCCTTACTAGGGCTATAAGCAGTATTAATGTGATATCGTTTGCCCTCGGCAGACTTGAAATGATACATGAAATTCGCAGCCATGTACCTGACATAATATGCATGGAATGCTCTAAAAGGCTTCCAAGGCTCTCATCGGCTCTAAATGTGGCCTTGATCGCTTGGGATCTATCAGATATAATCAAAAGTCCCTCTTGTGGTGTCACATGGCATCTCAGATTAGTAAAGAAGAATGACCATGATTCCGTAGTCTTCGACTCGACAATTGCAAATGCCACAGGAAGGATGTTACCATTACCGTCTTGTGCAACTGCAATGAGCAACACACCCTCATATTTGCCATACAAGTGTGTGACGTCAACAAAAACAAAGAGCTTACAATGCTTGAAAGCTTCAATACAAGGAGGGTATGGCCAGAACACCTTATCAAACTGGGAGTAGTTGCGCACCATCATGTGACCCTCATAGAACGGTACCGTACTTAGATCACATACAGTGCCAAGACAACAACTCTGTAATTCTTGGAGCAATTGCGACACCTTGTTGTATGAAATCCTCTCAATCACCATATATTTACACAATTGCCTTCTACTTTGCCATCCAAATCTTCCTGTATGATGGTTTGAAATGATAGCTCTGTCTCACTGTACCCTGTAGAACAGGGATGGTAACTAATGGACTAGACTGTATAAGGGACATGATGATTCTACATATGAGGTTGCTGTCCAACTGTTAATGATCCTAAGACATGGTGGGGCTAAACACGTGTGCGGTCTACCAAATTTACGCACCTCCCTAACGATTTGAAATATAATCGAATGATATTCTAACCAAAACAATGATGACAAATAACATAATTTTTTAAAAAACTATAACACTTACCAATATCCGAGATTCTGTCAGAGGATGAGACAGAGACTTAAAGGATAACCATCAGTCAATTACCACAACGCACGTGGTATTTTAACTGATCCGACTCCACAACTCGATACTTAACACTTCTCTGAATGTTGTAATTCTTCATGCCTTGCAGTACAACTTCTCTGCTTCTGAATTTGTGAGCAACCGTAAACTTCATACCTCTATCGGTGTCGTAATCATCCGCTCCCATATTGGAAAATGGAGTTACCTCATGCATCGCATCCAAATCCAAAGTATGGTAGTGGCTGGGTATAGCTGATAACTCCAAAATTAGTTGCGAAGCAGGCAAAAAGTATCGAACTGATCCACAAACAGGACTCTTTGGTATGAAATCATCCTCATCATCATTCTCAAAGGAACCACTTTCATGGCAATCGATAATATACTCTTCATCGGAATCTTCACTATCAACGTCCATGTCTACTGCTGGACTAGCACAGTGCAAGGATCGTGGTGCAAGAGGTGGGTCATTCTGGACAAAATTTGAGTTGCCAGAACCACCACCACCAACATCACAAACCTCTGCAGAAAGATCCATTACTTGTTCAACCATGATTCTCCCGTAAATGTCAAACATTAGGCGCACATGCTCATTGCCGTTGAGCCAGAACAGACAAAACCGAAATACACCACCTCCCATTAGTGCTAGCATCTTATACCTAACTCTTTTCCAACCTTTTTTCTCTCTCCTCCACCGATGTGCATTAATATCAGACTCTTTAACTCGGACAAAGAATTTTCTCTCTGAGTGCGCAGTAGTGTAGGATTCTCACACTCAAATATAACTCCACGGTCACTGTTTCTCATGTGACAGTTGGAATACACCGTCACAATAAAGAAACCACAACCACTAGACATTTTACAATTTTTTTGAAGAAAATTAGAAAAGAAGAAGGATTGAGATGTTTGCGGTGAATACTAACGGTTTCAACATCTTTTTATAGCTGATTGATGTTTGTCGTACTATATCGCGTTTACAATGTCAAATGTTTTAAGTTAGTACGTATCTCATTTACACAGTAAACGAAATTAGTTTGTTTGTATCTCATTTACAGTATAAACAATATACATGATGTTCGTTCTTTCCCACGTGATACGTGTGCACACGTGATACATAGACCTTGGTTTATGTCTTATCTCGTTTACAGTATAAACAAGATGCGGCTATACTTATAAGCTATGTTACGTAAATCGGTAAAAACTATCTAAATTACCTAATTCAGTAATTAAAATATTTATTTTATTTATTAAAAAATCCGTAGGTATAGTAGGTTTTAATATTTTTTGAAATAATTTGAAGTTAACTTAAATAAATATAATAGTTAAACTTAAATAATATATATTCAAATAATAGAGTTTTTAGATCATATTTTTTTGCTAAAACCTATCGTTGGATTGATATCATCTAGAATACTACCAGTTAGGTTTGAATAGTGCAATATGAATGTTTTATTTTTTAAATATTGCTTCATGGTCCTTTTTTTATTTAATACTGTGAATACTAATATTGAATATTAGTGTTGTATGAAATATAATATTTTAGGTTTAAATACTCTGTTGGTCCCTATAGTTTTGCAAAATTTTCAATTAGGTCCCTATACGTTTTTTCCTTTTAATTGGGTCCCTGCACCAAATTTGTTTTTTCAATTAGGTCACTCTTGGTAGTAATTAGTTTAATTGTATAGGGACCCAACAAAAAAATTGGTGCAAGAACTCAAATAAAAAGAAAAAAAATAGAGACTCAATTGAAAAAAAAAAATTTAGTGGATGGATCTAATTAAAAGGAAAAAAAGTATAGGGACCTAATTGAAAATTTTGCGTAACTATAAGGACCAAAAGAGTAATTAAACCAATATTTTATTAATGGTATTTATCTACTAGGTTTACAATATTTAATAATTATTAAACATAATTAATGGTTTAGATGAGATTAATTTGCGAGAGTAAATGTTGCGACTATTGCAGAGGCCTCGGTTGCTATTGCCACACCGTGTGACCTTGGGTCTCCCTCCGCCGGACATCCTATTGCCTTATATCAGGGAGGCAAGATTTAGACATGTGCAGTAGAGTTGAGAAATTTTATATTTGACAATTCCTTGATCTCTGCATTTGTCAAGTGGTGGAGGCATGATACCCACAACTTCTAACTTCCATGGGGTGAGGTCATCTTTAATCTTCAAGATGTTGCTTACCATCTTGGTTTGCGCATTGAGGTTGAGCCGATTGGGATTGTACCAGAGACTTCAAGCAGTATTATGGATACCCGACGTGGGAGTGGGTTGAGAATTTACTTGGTGACAGGATATGAAGCAAGTTTTTGGTTTGAGGATGACCTGGCTGAGGAACAGAGTTTCACAAATTCCAGCTGGGGCAGATCTGGATACACCCTGTAAGTACTTCAGGTGCACTTGATGATGCTTATCAGAGGTTTCTTTTTACGGACAAGTCAGCTACACTTGTTTCTTTGAGACGGCTGCCGTTGTTGGTATGAGCATCTTGTAGGGTATCAACATGGTTAGTACGCAATATCACAGTTGAATTAGACTAAAAGATCACTCCTGCATAATTGTTTCTTACTATCCTATTGGGATAAATTACAATAAAAAAGAGCTGATTGTTCTCCATACGAACAAAATTGAAGGATAAACAGAGAGAGAAGAGAGAAAAGAATGAATTGTGAGGGTATGGTTAAGGATGGGAGAATATATATAGAGTTTTTCTGTAATATATCCAGGGTGCATAGACACCTAAACCATAATATGCGTATCTCAGGTATTGTGGCCTTAATTTTTCTCTGACAATATTTCGGGTGCCGTGACCCGTTTTCAGTATTTGAGCATATCTCGGGTACTGAGATCCTAATCAGCGTTTAAACGCATCTCGGGTGATGAGTACTCGTTTCTATACGTGACACGTATCCTGGGTGCACCTAGGACACGTCAGCTGTTCGTTGCGTCATAGCCTGGGTCTCAGTACCCAGGAGATCGAGACTGAGAGACTGAAACTAGAAGACAAAGATTGAGAGACTGAGACTGAATTAAGTCTTTGTATTGTGTTTGGTGTAAAATATACTGAACTGAGTTATGTCTCAGTATTATGTTTAATTTAAAATAAATATAGATATTGAGGGGGTAGATTTGGAATTTAAAAAGTGAAATGAAGATAGTTTTGATAAAAAAATATTATTAAAATTTTAGTTTTCGTCTTAAAATTTTAGTCCTCTATATCCCCATTATCTAGAGGTACTAAAGTGATTGACTGAAATTTTAGAAACAGATACTGAAATTTTTAGTTTTAGTCTCTAACCACCAAACACAATATAGAATCTTAGTCTCTTAATTTCAATTTAAGTTCTTTTAACCAAACGCTACTTTATATATTTAGGTAATTACTCTATATTTTATATATTTTTATAAATTTTATATTTATTTAATTTAAATAAAAAGATCCCCTTATTTAGTGGACAATTTATATTGTATTTGAATCTAAGGTTGAATGAACCATACATGATAAAATGTAAATATAAATATAAATATAAATAACCTTAGATGATAGATTCGAATATGCACAATGAATGTTGATATGGAAAAGGTTTTATAACGTTGGAAGGTTTTATCCATATGGAAAAGCATCCCACTGTGTGTCTCTGAAAGAAAGATGATAAAAGAATACTTGGTAATACAAAAATAAAAGAATTTAAAAAATATTAAGTGAACACATTATTTTTATAACCAAATTTAATTAAGTCTTTAAAATGACTTGATAAATTATTTTTATTATGCGTTTCCTCTTTTTTTTTCAACTAAATTTTTTTGTTATTTAATATACTATTGAATTAATTTAATTAAATTTAATTATAAAAATGACTCGATGATCTTCAGTAATTAATATCTTTTCTCTTTATATATATAATTTATTCTTTTGGTCGTGGATCTTGAAGGACAGTTTGTAATAACCGTTGGTCTTGGGCCAGCCTATTATGGCTACAATTTACTGTCGTAGTTTACGAATTGTGTCTAGCTATCTTTCTATTTTTGGTATAATCCTATCTCTCTCTCTCTTGTTCTTTATTTTGGATAGAAGTGTCTAGCCTATTGCCTATAATATTAGTTCAGGCAGATAATTGGTTTTTTTTTTTTTTTGGGTCGGTGGATTGGACAATCCTTAATCCTAAGTATTCCAATGGATTGGACAACCCCCAATTCTAGGTACACAATATACACTCACACACTCCTCACATACTTACTGTTACGATGGCTAACTGGAAATTAATGGGCTGGATTCGTTAGGTTGGCCCAATCATTTGAGGAGGGAAGCCTTCGAATGGGTTCGCACATTTGGGGCCTCTGTCCGACTTGTGAGCGTGAGTGAACGGGGGTGGTACCTGCAAAGACACTCCGATGCCTAAGTCAGCAAGGGTGTGAGCAGGTTTAGAGAGTATTTGGACTTAGAGATACCTGAGGGGTGTCAGTGTATTTATAGTGGTGAACTAATAACCACAGTTGGAGTAGTTCCACTTTTTAAAGTGGATAACCGTCCCTTTATCTTAGGAAAGTTGCGATATGCCTCCTGGAAGCGGGTTGAGAGATTTTAGGGACAGTTATTATCTGCCAGCTGATCCTCGTTTCCGACTTCCTTAGAGCAAGTCGTGGTGAGAATCGACTTTTCAGGGGAACATCGGTGTACTGTGAGACTCAACCCCGTGGGTTGGGCCTGTCGTTTGGACATGGGCCTTAGCATTGGGACAGGGTATGAACAGTGTCCCTACTCGAGCCCAATTTATTTTAAGAGATGGGGTCGAGTATTATAACTCGGGACCGTAGCCGACCTGATAAGGAACCGACGTGATTTTTCGGAACCGACGTGTTTTAAAAACTCTCAACAGTCGCGTCTAATCAAACGTCGCGTCTCTAGAGGTTTGAGCATTCATACGCGGGGGCGGTTACATTGGCAACGGTGCAACTCTTAAATAGCTTGTGTCGTTTTACCTTTATTCCCCTAACGTGTTTATAAATACTTTTTCCTCTCCTCGCTTGTTTCGTTTCTGAAAGCTTTTCTACCTGCACCCTTTACTGTTCGAAAGAAGAAAGCTCCTTCCTTTTCGAGTGTTGTTGCTTCCACCTTTCTGCGCGAGGAAAAAGGTCAGTTTCTTTTCTTACTCTTTCTTTATAGAGTTTTTTATTTTTCATGTTTTGTTCTGTAGAGTGTAGATGGTAGTCTCGGTGTTTCTCTGCTTAGTTTGAGAGACTTGCCTCGGACCCTTAGAGACCCTATTTTTGATTCTTTTTCTTTTTCCTTTGTAGGTTTTGCTACCCTTTCTAGAAAAATAAAATGTCTTTTGTTGAAATCCTTGCTCAATGGGTGGATGTCACAGTTCTGGGGGAAGAACCTCTTGTTGACATTGACTTCATCACCAACCTTCGCACTCATCATAGGCTTTGTACTTCTGATGAGGATGAGCCAAAATATGAACTGATTGCCCCGAGTCCGGAAGACCGGGTTTGTTTTGGGAGGGCTTCTGAGGCAGCCCCTCATTTTTTCTACATGTATGAGAGCATGATTACCCGCTTAGGCATTTTTCTCCCTTTTTCCGACTTCGAGATAGATGTTTTATGCCACTGTCGTGTTTCTCCTACCCAGCTC
Source organism: Arachis stenosperma (assembly GCF_014773155.1). NCBI lineage: Eukaryota > Viridiplantae > Streptophyta > Magnoliopsida > Fabales > Fabaceae > Arachis > Arachis stenosperma. The sequence goes on from NC_080379.1 coordinate 119,546,592, forward strand.
CACCCCAACTCTTGGGGTTTTTTGAAAATTTACCAATTTATCAGCCATGCTTTAGACTTTTCGACTTCTTTAAAGATTTTCTTTTATCTCTTTCATATGACTAAGCCCTTCAGTGGGCAAAATAACAAACAGCAGTGGGTGTCTTTCCGGCCATACAAGGTCGGAGAGTTTTTACCATTTTTGATGAGTCCTTCCATGATTTCAAAAATTTCTTTTTCAAAGCTCAAGCTATAGAGGGTCACCACCCCTTTTTCCTGGATGAAACTTCTTCTCCTCGTTTTCCCCTGTACTGGATAGAGGCCTCTCCTTGTGAAAAATATGGTTTGGATGATTTGTATGAGGTGGAGGCGGCCAGTGTGGGGTTTCTCCAAGAAGTATGGGGGAGAGCCCCCTACCTGGATACGAAAAAGTTTCTCCAGGGGTCTCCGACCTTTGTCCAGGCTCAATTAGGTAGCTTTTATTAGTTGATCATATTTTCCGACTTGATGTTTGCACGACTATTTCTTCCGACTTATTTTACTGACTTTAGCTACCTAATTGTTCTTGCAGAAATGGCGAAGAAGAATTCCAGGGAGTCTTACCAGAGGGTTCAGGAGGCCAAAGCGAGATCCCGTGCCAGAGTCGCCGGTGCCAGTGCAGCTGGTCCTTCCTATCCCCCTCATTCTCACAATTTGGGGACCCCCACTCGTCCTATTGTCATTTCTTCTTCAGCCTCTTCTCTGCCGTCCCATCCTCCCCGATCTTCCCCTGAGCCCGAAAAGAAGAAGCGCAAGACTTTAGAGTCTAGTTCTTCTTTTGAAGGTGAGGCCAAGGTGGATACGCCTCAGTTTGTTCGGAAGCATATCTATCCTCATACTCGTATAAGTATGGATGATGCTTCTGTTCGAAACCACCTTACTATTCTGGCTCAGGAGATATCAGGGCGGCAGGGATGTGCACAAAGTTTCTTAATATTTTTTAGAAGACTCCCTTCAGCTCTTTGGTTCATCCCTGAGGGTTGAAGAGCTAAAGGGGATGATTCTTTTGTATTAGGAGGCTGAGAAGAGTCTGAAGGAGGAGGTAGCCAAGTTGAAGGAGGAGAGGGATAATCTCCGGAAAGAGGAGGAGAAGTTGATGGGCCGGTGCTCTATGGCAGAGGGTCTGCAGGAGAAGGCGGAGCAGAGCTATTCGAGCTTGTTCCAGGACCTTGTGGAGGTTACAAAATATTTGGTAAGAGCTCGGGATGCTTATGCGGATCTGGAGGACTCCATTGCTGAGGGATCCGAGAAGGCATGGAGGGTCTTTAAGGAGCAGGTCGGGGTTATTGCTCCCGACCTGGATCTCTCCCCTTTAGATCCTGATAAGGTCGTAATCGACGGGGCTATTGTATCTCCTCCCCGACCTGTGTCTGAGTTCGAGTTGAAAACTCGGGGCCAGAGGATAATAGAGTCCCCTCCCCGACCAGAAGATGCTCTGAGTTCTTCAAAGGCTCCTGAAACTTCCACTCCATCTCCTATGGACATTTCTCTCCCTGAATCTGGTGGTGCTCCGACTACTCTCCCTGGCTCTAGTGGTGACGTCCTTCCAAACTGAAAAAATTATTTGTGGCTATATGGGGCCCGGCCTGTGGGTCCCCCTTTTTTAAACTATTTCATTTTTATTTTGTGGTGGTATCCTGCTGACATTTTCCTGGCCTTTTATGGCCGTAAACAAAATATTTAAAAATACCATTTTTTTGGACAAGGGTTTAGGTTATCTTTGTTGGTTGTGTGCATGCCTTTTCTGTTTAGGTTTCGAAAAAACCCTTTTGATATTTGTTTTGAAAAGCTTTTTTCTTGGCTGGCTGTCCCTTCTTCTAAGTTTTTCTCAAATTTTTCTTGAAGGCTTGGGATAGTCTTTTCCTTAGTACTTTCTATAGGTTTTCTGATCTCTTTTCAGTATTCCTCGTACTCAATTTTTTTTATTGAGTTCTTATAACTTAGATTATTTTTGCGATGCATTTCTTTATTTCTCAGTTTTTTCCGACTTGTTAGTCAGATATTTCCGAGTTTATTCACGATCGACTTTTATAACCTCTTTACATCGACTTGTACCTCGTCGTTTTATCCTGACGACCATTTAGGTCGGTTCATGGGACTTTCACGCTTTGTCGAGCTTAAGTCGGTGCGTTTCGTAGAAAGAAAGAAAGCGAGAAAGAATTTATAAGAGATATTGTAAAAGATCTTTATTTATTTGCGGAGGTACTTTATTGCTACTAAGGGTTTTGGACTATCTGTGACCCCTTAGTCTCTACTATGATGCCTCGTTAAAAACCCCCTCTTCAGAAAAAATCCTTTTCTTTTGGGAAAAAATCATGAAGTTGGGGAAAAGAGTACATCAGGGAGTAGAGTTTGCTTTTAATTGTAGTACCTTTTCATATTACAAGCATGCTACGACCTAGGTAGCTCGGTGCCATTTAAGTCGGTCACTTTGTAATAACCTTTCCCTAAGACCTCACTAATCTTGTATGGTCCCTTCAAATTAGCAGCGAGCTTTCCCTCTCCAGATTTATTGACTCCAATGTCATTTCTGATTAAGATCAAGTTATCTGGGGTGAAGCTCTTTCGAATGACTTTTTTGTTGTATTTGTTCGTCATGGTTTGTTTCAATGCTGCTTCTCTAATGTGGGCTCGTTCTCGGACTTCGGGGAGTAGCTCAAGCTCTTCTTTGTGTCCCTGTATTTTTCCAACCTCGTCGTAGAAGCTCACCCTTGGGCTTTGCTCGTTGATTTCGACCGGTATCATGGCTTCTATGCCATAAGCAAGTCGGAAGGGTGTTTCTCCTATGGCAGACTGAGGTGTGGTCCGATAAGCCCAAAATACTTGTGGGAGTTCCTCAGCCCAGGCTCCCTTTGCGTCTTGCAACCTTTTCTTCAACCCTGCCAGTATGACCTTGTTTGCTGCCTCGGCTTGTCCATTTTCTTGTGGATGTTCTACCGATGTAAACTGATGTTTGATTTTCATGCTGGCTACTAGGGTTTTTGAAGGATGAGTCGATGAACTGAGTGCCATCATCGGTAGTGATGGAGTGAGGTACTCCATACCTGGTGATAATGTTGTTATAGAGAAACTTCCGACTTCTCTGAGCGGTGATGGTGGCCAATGGTTCTGCTTCTATCCACTTTGTGAAATAATCCACTCTCACTATTAGATACTTTACTTGCCCCGGCGCTTGGGGGAATGGTTCTAGCAAGTCCAATTCCCCATTTTGCGAAAGGCCATGGGAAGTTATACTAATGAGCTCCTCGGGAGGGGCTACATGGAAGTTTGCATGCATTTGGCATGGTTGGCACTTTTTCACAAATTCTATGGAATCTTTTTCTAAGGTTGGCCAGTAGAACCCAGCTCGGATTACCTTTCTAGCTAACGACCTAGCTCCAAGATGGTTTCCGCAGATTCCATTGTGTACCTCCTCTAGCACCTCGGTTGTCTTTGAGGTCGGGATGCACTTTAGTAGTGGTGTTGATATCCCCCTTTTATAGAGGATATTTTTCACCAGCGTGTAGTTTTGTGCTTCCTTCTAGATCTTTTTGGCCTCTTTTTCCTCTTTGGGGAGGATGTCGAATTTCAGGTATTCGACTAAGGGCTTCATCCACCCGAGATCTAACCCGGCGACCTCAAAGACATCTTGAACAGCCTCCGTTTTGACCACGGAGGGTTCGGGGAGAGTTTCTTGGATTAGGCTTCTGTTGTTCCCTCCTGGTTTGGTACTTGCGAGCTTGGAGAGGGCGTCTACCCTGCTGTTGAGGTCCCGAGCTATATGCTTTACCTCGGTCTTCTCAAAGCACCTAAGGTGCTCCAAGGTTTTGTCCAAGTACCTTTTCATATTAGGATCTTTGGCCTGATACTCTCCGTTTATTTGGGAGGTCACCACCTGAGAGTCGCTAAATATCATTACTTTGGTTGCAACAACTTCTTCTGCCAGCTTTAACCCTGCAATCAAGGCTTCATATTTTGCCTGATTATTGGAAGCTGGAAACTCAAACTTGAGGGAGACTTCTATTTGCGTTTCCCCTTCGCTAACCAGTATTATGCCTGCACCGCTTCCAACCTTGTTGGAGGACCCATCTACATATAACTCCCATGTAGTGGATTTTTTCTCTTGATCTCCGGCGTATTCTGCTAGAAAGTCGATGAGGCATTGAGCTTTTATTGCCATCCGGGCTTCGTATTTCAGGTCAAATTCGGAGAGCTCTATTGCTCATTGAACCATTCTGCCCGCAATGTCCGTCTTTTGGAGGATCTGCTTCATGGGCTGGTTCGTTCGGACTTTTATCGTGTGCGCTTGGAAATACAACCGTAATCGGCGTGAGGCTACTACTAAGGAGTATGCAAACTTTTCAAGTTTTTTATACTTTAGTTCTGGGCCTTGTAAAACATTGCTGGTGAAGTACACAGGATGCTGCCCGACCTCATCTTCCCGTATTAGAGCTGATGCTACAGCTATGTCTGCTACTGACAGATACAGGACGAGCTCTTCCCCGACTATGGGTCGGGTCAGAATCGGAGGCTGGCTCAAAAACCTTTTGAACTCCTGGAATGCTTCTTCGCATTCCGAAGTCCATTCAAACTAACATCCTTTTCTTAGTAGAGAGAATAGTGGAAGGAATCTTAGTGCCGACCCCGCCAGGAATCTGGAAAGGGTGGCGAGCCGGCCGTTCAATTGTTGGACCTCCCTTAGACAAGTCGGGTTTTTCATTTCTAGAATAGCTTTGTACTTATCAGGAATTGCTTCGATACCCCTTTGTGTTAGCATGAACCCTAGAAACTTTCCCGCCTCTACCGCGAAGGTACATTTCATGGGATTTAGTCTCATCCCATGTAACCTTACGGTGTTGAAAACTTGCGAGAGGTTTGTCAAGAGGTCGGTTTTCTCCTTGGTTTTCACCAACATGTCGTCTACGTAGACCTCCATTAAGTTCTCGAGGTGGGGAGCGAACACTTTATTCATCAACCTTTGATATGTGGCCCTAGCATTTTTCGATCCAAAAGGCATTACCACATAGCAGTAGTTTGCTCTAGGTGTGATGAATGAAGTTTTTTCCTCATCCGGCTTATACATCGGGATTTGGTTGTATCCCGAGTAAGCATCCATAAACGACAAGTACTGATACCCTGAGCTTGCATCTACTAGGGTGTCAATACTGGAAAGTGGATATGGGTCTTTGGGGCACGCTTTGTTCAGGTCAGTGTAGTCGACGCACATCCTCCACTTGCCGTTTTATTTTTTGACTAGCACTACATTTGCTAGCCATGCCAGATACTTGACCTCTCGGATGAAGTCGGCCTCCAAGCGGGCTTGAACTTGCTCTTCCACCACCTGAGCTTGTTCTGTTTTGAGCTTGCGCCTGCGCTGCTGTACGGGTCGCGATCCGGGGTGTACTGAAAGCTTGTGGGACATGAGCTGAGGGTCTATCCCTGGCATGTCGGAAGCTTTCCAAGCGAAGAGATCAGAATTATCTTGCAGGAGCTTTATCAGCCTTTGTTTCAAGTCTCGGTCTAGGCTGGCCCCTATGTTGGTATTTTTTCCTTCCTCTTTTTCGATTTGAACCTCTTCAGTTCTTCTCCCCGGTTATGGCCGTAGCTCTTCTTTAGCTTTTATTCCCCCGAGCTCTATGGTGTGAACTTCCTTGCTCTTTTCTCGGAGGTTCAAGCTTTTGTTGTAGCATTTTCTTGCCAATTTCTGGTCTCCCCGTACTGTCGCTATTCCCTTAGGTGTTGGGAATTTCATGTAAAGGTGAGGGGTTGACACCACCGCTCCGAGCCAATTTAGCATAGTCCTGCTGATCAAGGCGTTATACGCCTATCCGACATCGATGAAGATAAAGTCGATGCTCAGAGTTTTGGAAATTTTCCCCTTTCCGAAGGTCGTGTGGAGGGGAATGTATCCCAGTGGCTTAATTGACATGTCTCCTAACCTATACAGGATGTCCGGGTAAGCATTTAGCTCCCTTTCATCCAACCCTAATTTGTCGAATGCGGGCTTAAAGAGGACGTCCGCCGAACTCCCTTGGTCCACCAAGGTTCTGTGGAGGTTGGCATTCGCCAAGATCATGGTTATCACCACCGGATCATCATGCCCGGGCATGATCCCCTGCCCGTCCTCTTTGGTGAACGAGATGGTTAGGAGATCGGGAGACTCGTTTCCGAATTGATAAACTCGCTTTATGTGTCTTTTGCGAGATGGCTTAGTGAGTCCCCCTCCTGCGAATCCTCCAGAGATCATATGTATGTGTCTCTCGGGGGTTTGTGGTGGTGGGTCTCTTCTGTCCTCATCATCCCGCTTTCTTTTTCCATGATTGTCCGACCTTTCCATGAGATATCTATTAAGTCGGCCTTCCCTGGCCAACCTTTCTATCACATTTTTAAGGTCGTAGCAATCATTTGTTGAGTGGCCATACATCTTATGGTACTCACAGTAGTCGCCGCGGCTTCCTCCCTTTTTGTTTTTGATGGGTCTAGGGGGCGGCAATCTTTCAGTATTACAGATTTCTCTGTATACGTCTACTAGGGAAACTTTTAAAGGAGTATAGGAGTGATATCTCCTCGGCCTATTGGGACCGACCTCCTCTTTTTACTTGGGCTCCTTTTCTTTCTCTTTTGCTGAGTGAGGGGGCCTCTGTCGCCAGCTTGGCTCCCGTAATCTGGCATTTTCCTCCATGTTGAAGTACTTTTCTGCTCTCTCTTGTACATCACTCAAAGAGGTGGGGTGCCTTTTTGATATGGACTGAGAGAAAGGGCCCTCTCTAAGTCCATTTACTAGCCCATGATAACTGCCTCTGTAGGCAGGTCTTGAATTTCCAAGCACGCTTTGTTGAACCTTTCCATGTAGTCCCGTAGAGGTTCTCCGACCTCCTGTTTACCTCCCAGGAGACTCGGTGCGTTTTTACTTTATCCTTCTGGATGGAAAACCTCATTAAGAACTTTCTCGAGAGGTCCTCAAAGCTGGTAACCAACCTTGGGGGGAGGCTATCGAACCACTTCATCGCTGTTTTTGACAGGGTGGTCAGGAAAGCTTTGCAGCGAGTCGCATCAGAAGCATCAGCCAGATACATCCGACTTTTGAAATTGCTTAAATGATGCTTCGGGTCTGTGGTTCTGTCATAGAAGTTCATATCATGGCTTTTGAAGTTTCTTGGAACTTTTGCCCTCATTATGTCCTCACTGAACGGGTCCTCTCTTCCCAGGGGTGACTCTTCTCGGTCGCCACGGAAGTTCCGACTTCTAAAGGAAGATTCGAGCTTCAAGAGTTTTTCTTCAAACTCTTTTCGTCGCTCTATCTCTTCCTTGAGATTTCACTCTGCCTCTCGTTGTCGTTCTAATTCCTGTTCCAGTTGTTCCAAACGACCTTGGTGACCGTGGACCAACCCCATTAGCTCGGTTGCATGGGGTGGCCCTTCCTTTCCTGATTCTCGTCCTTCCGAGGAGTTTACCTTTGAGTTTTTAAGCCCAGAGGTGCCTTCTCTATGCTGGTCGTTAGTTCCTTGGTGAAGGGTCAGGTCCACGTCGTCATTTCCGGTATCTAGATTTTCTTGTTCGGAATCAGACGTTGTATGACCATCCTCTGGTGAGTTGTCCGCCATTACTGGTTGATCTCTCGGGTCCCTAACAACAGCGCCAATGTTACGATGGGTAACCGGAGATTAATGGGCTGGATTCGTTAAGTTGGCCCAATCGTCTGAGGAGGGAATCCTTCGAATGGGTTCGCATTTTTGGGGCCTCCGTCCGACTTGTGAGCGTGAGTGAACGGGGGGTGGTACCTGCTCCGATGCCTAAGTCAGCAAGGGTGTGAGCAGGTCTAGAGAGTATTGGGACTTAGAGATACCTGAGGGGTGTCAGTGTATTTATAGTGGTAAACCAATAACCACCGTTGGAGTAGTTCCACTTTTTAAGGTGGATAACCGTCCCTTTATCTTAGGGAAGTTGCGATATGGCTCCTGGAAGTGGGTTGAGAGATTTTAGGGGCAGTTATTATCTGCCAGTTGATCCTCGTTTCCGACTTCCTTAGAGCAAGATGTGGTGAGAACCGACTTCTCAGGGGAAGGTCGATTTACTGTGAGGCTCAACCCCGTGGGTTGGGCCTGTCGTTTGGACCTGGACCTTAGCGTTGGGTCAGGGTATAAACACTTACCAATTTTTTTTTCTCGATTGCAACTGGTAGGACTCGAATCCGAGACCTTTGAGATGGGGAGGGAGCGGAATGCCGTGTGAGCTATGGCTCATTGGCATTCAAGCAGATAATTGGTGATGATGCTGATGGTAGGAGGCCTCATTAACCCACCTAAGATCTGTTTTCTTTTTTTTTTTTTTGTTTACAACCGTCTCAGATCCAAAATAAAAAAAATAGCTCAGGCTGGGAAAAGAACAATGAATCACATTAAAAAGAAAAAATACAAAAAAAAGAAAAAGAAATTAAAAAAAAAATCGGAAGAGAGAGACTGATAAACCAAATACCTCAAATACCCCTCTTTTGGTCATGCACTCAAACTGAAAATTTACTTGGTAAATACAATGTCGTTGCATATATAGATATCAAAATTAGCTATAAATTGAGATTTATAATCCTTTGTGTTACACTCAATTTGTGTGACTCCAATCTCCATTCAATTGTATATCTGAGAGCATCAATTCACCAATAATATTCACAACTTCCTTGAGGGTAGTGTAAGCAGCAACTTTTACTGATTTTTCTCATCCATTGAGAACCATCTGCATTAATATGTCATTCCAAGAGTCTATTGGGCCAGGCAAGCACCAATGCAAACAATCATTCTGAACTTTGGAATTTTTTCCCTTTGCAAATGGATGAAACTCCCTATATGGACCAGGGTGTCCATCAGGTCTCAAATGTGAAAGTCCAGCAAAATCAACTATCTTAAGATTCACTCCACTCTTTGAAGCCTCATCTCTTGCCTTTGCAAATTCCTCTAACTCGATGTTCCGGAGCATCATGTTCAGCTCCTTCATTTCCATCTCACCTTCTTTGATTGGTGCTGTTCTTTTGCAAGTTCCACCGCTGAACCACTCTCCATTTTCGAAATGGTCAGGAGTGAATGTCCTGAAAAATATCAAGCCTCTGTGATTGGAAGACACTATGAAGTTGAAGACAGATTTCAGAGCTTTGCGATAAGCAAAGTTGAATCCGAGTTCTGTCAGGTTCCTTTTGGGACAGGAGTGACACCCGATTATGGTGTCATTTTCATAGTAGATCGCGGCTTTGAGAAACCATTTCCCTGTCGAAAATATAATGTAGTCAAAGTCCATATATTGATCCACCCATTTATTATCCAGTTTGTTTAGTTGTATCTCAACTTCAGAACTCGAAACGCCGTTCATGTCTTCATATATAGCAGCTTCCACAAGGTATGGTGACCAAATAACTGACACATTGAAGTTGTATGAGGGGAAGTTCCAGCTTTTAGACTTGTATTCCTCATCATGGTAGTACATAACAGCTTGCTCTACCTGAAAGACAATTTTTCAAGTGAATTACTCCCTCTCAATGGTTTCTCAGTGTAACACCCAAATACAGGTCATCATAGTTTTCAAGAGTATATACTACCATCCGTCGAGATACTACGGTTGTGAAAGTATATGAGAAAAATATCATGTAGCAGATACAATTCTGAATTTGAAATAACACGGAAGAATTACAGGGGCAAAGTATGTTTGAAACATCAGGGGGTAAAAGATAGGCTTACTTGATTGTTGGTGCACATGTTAGCACCACAGAGGATAGTGCCAGTGCACTGCGGCATTTCAATGATGTACTTGGAGCAAAGATTATGTTCAGTTTCAGTACATAGATCATGCATTTTACCTCTTATTTAATGCATGAATCAGGAAATTGCTCATTTTCAGTGTTTGCGTTGTATCTAAACCTCTATTTACTCAGGTCTATACGCCACTGCTACACTGAAGCAACTAATATTATATTAACAAAATTGATTTACTTGTTAATTGAGGTCTATAATTACTTCCTATATATATCTAATCTAAATTATTTATAGACATACTGACACAGTGTTGATGTCTCTTTGTTAATGTCAATAAATTGCCAATATTTGGAATTGGGTTCAAAAGCAAGATCAGGTTATGTATATTAAGTTACTAAATTTTCCGGCTCCTTAGCTTGGTATTTCTTCTCTTCAAACTGAAAACCCAGCGTAGTTTGCAAGGTTACCATTAAAATTAATTAACAGACAAACACCTATTAATCCTGTGTTTTGACTACAGTTTACTACAAGTCAAACGTTTCTGAGATACTTGGTCTGTACCCACACGACTCAATTCAAATCTGGCACACTCAACATATCAACATAAGTAAACATTACTTAAACAGTTAAAAGTGGGGGTCGCATTAATTTCCTCAAAAGTTAACATAACCTTGATATGATGCTTGCATAAACCAAGCAAAAGTTTCCACAATCTAAACGAGATGATGCTAAGATAAGGATTCTGATAATGGAAAATAACAAAATTCAAAAGTGCAGGTTATAATTGATGCCCTTAATCATTGAAGAAAACATCAAGGGAAATCATAAATAGTGTAAAAACCAATGGACACCAAAAGAATAGATACAAACTCTTATTCTCTTAACCAAGCAAATAAGACAATCCTGGATTGATAGTTCGAGCAAAATCCATATGTGAAAAGCTAATATGCTATTTGCCAGTGCAAAATACAACACATACCGTTGAAAGAATGCATATCAACGACTGCACATGATTGCGGGATATGGAATCGCCAATCAACGCCCACACTTTGCCACGCATCATGTTGAGAAACTTCCCTGCATCAAACAGGGGTAACTCACAGCCTCTTGGAGCCCATCTCCAATACAGAAATTCTCTATCAGGCCTTCCATTCTTCAAACAATTCTGATGAGATTCAATGTGGCTGCAGGTTTCATTAGTATACAATGGTCCAAAAGGATTGGGGACCCAGTCCCCACTAAAATAATCACATTCATCTGCACATAAAAATTTAACTTTCAGCATCCATTCACATTCCTAGCTAGTAATCAATTACTCTAGAACTCAATTTAGGGTTTAGCTAACAAGTTAAAGGTTGCTAGCAATTGAAAATCTTAAATAATTTACTTCAATAAATGCACAACAAATGCATTGAGAATTTAAATTTTGCATCTTTTTTCTAGGAAGACTTGGGTAACTTTATCATGTGTCAGGGCACATTTAGCGAAACCCCTCAATTTAAATCTATGCAACAAAACTCTTCAACTTCACATGGCACAATCTATAAAAAATAAATTGATACCGACAATTTTTTCCTGGCGTACAGATCTAAAACAGTGTGTGTTTGCAAACAAAAATAGTGAAGACTAGGAATAAGAAACCAAGCTAGAACATAATGAGGCCACTCACCTGTGTCTGTGTGAGTCTCCACTTGATCTTCACTTTCAGGAACATGCTCTTGAACCTCCTCTGGAGTATGTTCGGGGTCATCTTCAGGAGCGTGTTCTGGAACATCATCAGGAACATGTTCCTCTGAAACAGGTGGATTCTGAGGAAGCAGCAATGACGGAAGAGGAGGTGGGTGATGGGGTTCTGGAACAGGGAGAGTGGTTTTCTCAGGAAAAGGGGATTCCAGAACAGGGGAAACAGGAGGAGAGAGGGAATGGAAGAAGAGCAAACGGAAAGCGAGACCAAAGAAGAAGAAAGAGAGAAGCAATTTGAGGAGAAGGTTCTTGTGGTTTAAGGGAAACTTGTGGTGTAGATAGTCCATCCTCATATCTCTGCTTCCTCAAACAATGCAATTAAAGACACTCTCACTTATGGAACCTAAAGCACTTGTTCTTGTAGTTGCACAGCCACGGATACTCGCTCTTTTTGAGTAATAAACAAATGTAAGACTTAACAAAAGTGACAGTGAAGTTTAGATCCACATGAATGCGATTCACTTGTTTTAATCAACGACCCTTTTCCTCTAATTTATTGGACAATTCCTTCATTTATGCTAAACAATTCTTTGTTAGTTAAACAGGATTATCATGTACTTGTACTGTATAATCCTTCATTTATTATTTTTTTTGTATTGGATAAAACAAGATGGAGCAGAAAAAAAGATAAGCAAATAAAAACAAATAATTATCAACTATTTGTACTAAACAAATACATTTTGTATAATCTTCAGATATAATATTTTAAGAAAAAATATTTTTAAAAATATAATTCTTTAATAAAATATATTTTTTTTTTAATCTTAAAACAAAAACCTACATAAATTATTCGGTCTACCTACTTCCTTTTTTTTTCTTTTTCAGTTTTTCATTAAAGTGTACGATAAAAGTATGATGATTGAGGTTAAAATATGTATTCCGATGCATCATTTCGAATGATTAATGGATTATTAACAATCGTGATTAATTAATTTAATGTTAATACTTTATAATAGAGAATAATACATTAACATACACTTATAAGCTTATGTAAAGAGTTTGATTGCTTAATTCTTCATTTTGAACCAGAAGAAGAATTTTTTATATATAAGAAAAGAAAGACCTCTGCTTATCATATTGTTCTGATTGAAAAGTGCGAGGAAATAAGAATCTCCTTCTCACCTCCTTAATGGTTGGTAGAGTGTCTCTATAAAATGGCTCGCATAACAAAAGGCCAACTGATTATTGACTAGTAATGCACCAAAAAGAATTATTGAATGAATAATCCACTACACAAGTTCATTAGAAAAATAATAATAATAATAATAATAATCCACTACAATACTAACCAATTACTTGATGCAGTGAGAGATAGAAAAGACCTTCCTGACCTAATATATACGAAACCATATCTAAAATATTAAAAGTGTATTTAGTTTAATTTTTATTTTCAATATTCTCTATTTTTCAGAATTTTATGAAAAAAAAAATAAAAGATAAAACAGAAGATAAAATTTTATTATTTTCTATATTTTTTCATAAAATTTTGAAAATAAAAAACACTAAATATGAAAAAAAAAAGAAAAAGTAATCCAAACCCACTTTTTGTGGTTGAATTGGCCTACTGGTTGTTTCAACCATGCTACGTGAGGTTAGACTATTTTCACTTAATTGTGGGTGCAGTAAAAAAAAGTAGTAAATTTAATTTTACAACATAATTGATCAAAACTACATGCAAAGCTATGGTAATTCTTGTTCAAAGTTCTATTCACGGAAAAAATTGTTAAGTTTTTTTTTATCCTTTTTATGCATGTCTCTTATTTTTGAGGAATAATTATAGTTCTAACTTCTAACCCTGCTGCATAATTAACATAAATTGTCCCATTTACCTCTACTTTGTGAGGCTAATTAACTACATTACCCTCATGGAGACATTATTGATGCACGTGCATCATATTTTTCATATAAAAAAATCAATTCATATTGTTTATTTATGGAATATTTTGGTGCTTAAATTATATATTGCTTTGATTCTTTCGATTTGATGAATTTTGTAGAAAATAATAGAAAAAGAAGCAAAACGCATAAAATAAACTCAAAAGAAGAAAATAGGAATTTTTGACATGCTTCAAAACTTAGGATACACTTTAAAACCTTAGGCCACACTTTTGCATGACCCTTGAAACAACCGTGGCCCAAGAAGCATGCGTGAACAAGGCGTTATTAACGCCATAATAAACAAAGCATGCATGCATTTGCCAATTAATGAAAGCAAGTAACAAAGAAGCAATGTGCAAATCAATGAAGCCTCATGAAGCAAGGAATGAAGCATGCATGTAATTGGCGTTACTAACGCCATTCAAGGAAGTAGCATGAATCAAATGAAGAATGCATGAAGCCATATGAAGAAATAATAAAGCATATTACGTTGCATGCATGAAGAGTCAATTAATGCCAATGAATGAAGAAGCTGAAAGGATTACGAGTGTTCATAACACGCAGCGGAAGTAATAAAGTAATCCTATTGATCTATTTTGTGCTTAAAATTTTATTGAAATAAGATGGATTAGATGCCAATACCTGAGTACCCTAGTGAATAAAGCTTTCTCCTTCGATGGTACGAAGGTACTATGTGTATCCACACCGAGACTAATCCTTGTTGTCAACTCTTTGACCAATGGATTTAACTGAGAAGTTTCTTACAACTCCTTGCACTAGCAATTCTTCACTAAGAATTTAGAATATTTGTGTATGTGGAGGTAAAAAGAGAAAACTTATATTTTCTTTCTTTTATCATATACACATATATAGTATGAGATTGGTGACTGATTTGTGAATCAAATTACAACTTAATTTGAGACAAAATCAGTTAGGATCTTATCCATATTTAAAACTCATCATAGAATAAATAATTAATTATTTAATATTCTCAATTATAATATTATTATATTCATGGTGCTAGCAAAGAATATAATAATACTCCATTTGAATTAATATAATTATTTATTTGATCTAATCAAAATAATAATTAAATAATTATTTACCAAGGATTAGAACACTCGTTAGTGTGTGACCCCATAGGTTCAATACTAAGCGGGTAGTATATTAGTCATACTAAATTTACTAATCAAGGTTGGCGTCTAGCAACGCTCCTTGACGACCCGATAGTATGAAGTAATAATAATTTTTACTAAGAACCCAAGATGAACAAAAATACAACTCCTTCCATCTTTTCAGCTCTTGGCTAACTTTTAGAGTACGGTTTGATTGTCAAACTCTAACTTGTTACCATTATTATAATGAATTATGAATGACTTAAGAAACTCATTTCTTAATTCATTCAAACCCCTTGGCCAAGGCATTGTTTATTTCATTCATTACAATCGTAGAGCTCAAACTCATTACCATAGTTGATGGATTCCATTTTGACTAATCATTAATTCTACAAGTATTTAAATCATACCCAATGTCCATTCAACTAACACCGTAGGGTGTTAGGTGTCCAGAATCAAAGTATAACAAATACATTGTTAATTACTATGATAGTCGCAGGTCAAAGGAAAATTCTAATATTATGTTCATCATAAGAATATCCTATTGACAAATATACGGTAATTATAACCATTAGGAATTCTTAGAGTGAGTCAGTTCAATGGTTATATCTCTATATATACCATTTATATATATAATTTAACAAATGAGATCTTATTAATCTTCATCCAATGAAGACTATTATATATATATTAATCTATCCGAATCACTAATGTCCCATTTTTAGTGATTCTACGATTAAGAACAATTTAAATTAAAAGTACTCAAAAAACGTATATCTCATTATTACGATCCCTATCGTAATTATTCGTTTCTAATTTTTAATTAAGGACACTATCATAAATTATAAAAGTTTATTCTTATAAAAAGGAATAATAATAATAATAATTCATGATAGTATTTTGTTGGACATACACACTTATCTCCAATAATCTCCCACTTGCACTAGAGCCAATGACAGATTGGATCTAGGGCATACATGTATTTCCAACAAAATCTCCCATTTGCACTAGAGCCAATCAGTCATATATTTCAATCCCAATTCCCACATGTGCTTATCAAACTCTTTTGATCCAAGCGCCTTAGTGAATGGGTCTGCTGCATTATCCTTCCCAGCAACCTTTTGAATTTCAACGTCTCCACGTTCAACGATCTCTCTTATCAAATGATACCTTCTCAAGATATGCTTAGATTTTTGATGTGATCTTGGCTCTTTTGCTTGTGCAATTGCTCCATTATTGTCACACAGTAACGGAAGTGGTTCTTTAATTGAAGGTACCACACCAAGCTCGTTTATGAACTTCTTCATCCACACAGCTTCTTTAGCAGCCTCACTTGCTGCTATATACTCAGCTTCAGTCGTTGAATCAGCTACAGTAGCTTGTTTGGAACTTTTCCAACTCACTGCACCACCATTTAAGGTGAAAACATAACCTGAAGTAGATTTGCTATCATCTTTATCTGAGGCAAAACTTGCATCAGTGAACCCTTTTGGTATAAGTTCAGAATCTCCATAGATGAGGAATTGGTCTTTGGTTCTTCTTAAATATTTAAGAATGGATTTAACCACCTTCCAATGTTCCTCACCGGGATTTGCCTGATATCGACTGGCTACTCCTAGCGCATATGCGACATCAGGACGTGTACATGTCATGGTATACATGATAGCTCCCACTGCACTAGCATATGGTATTCTACTCATGCGTACTCTCTCTTCAGAAGTTTTAGGACAATCCTTTCTGCTGAAAGTAATTCCAGTGCCTATTGGTAAATAGCCCTTTTTGGAATTTTCCATGTTATACCTTTTCAAAATGGTATCAATGTACATAGACTGTGAGAGTCCAAGCAACCTTTTAGATCTATCTCTATAGATTTTTATTCCTAGAATATAGGCTGCTTCTCCCAAATCTTTCATGGAGAATTGTTGAGATAGCCAAGTTTTGGTATTTTGCAATGCTGGTACATCATTTCCTATTAGTAATATGTCATCAACATAGAGTACTAAGAAAATGATTGTACTCCCACTAAACTTTTTGTATATGCAAGGATCCTCTTCACACCGGATAAAATCGAACTTTTCGATTGTCTTATTAAAACAAATGTTCCAACTTCTAGAAGCTTGCTTTAGCCCATAAATGGCGCGTTGCAGCTTACAAACTTTACTATGATCAGACGGAAGTGTGAAACCTTCAAGTTGTGTCATGTACACTTCCTCTTTGAGTTCTCCATTAAGAAAAGCTGTTTTCACATCCATTTGCCATATTTCATAATCATAGTATGCTGCTATAGCAAGTAGAATCCGAATAGATTTAAGCATTGCCACAGGAGAAAATGTTTCTTCATAATCTATTCCCTCCTTTTGACGGTATCCCTTGGCAACTAGACGGGATTTATAGGTCTCTACCTTACCATCTGCTCCAATCTTTTTCTTGTAAACCCATTTGCAACCAATAGGTTTTATGTCTTTTGAGGGTTCAACCAAAGTCCAAACATTGTTGATCCTCATAGACTCTATTTCGGATTCCATGGCACTCTGCCATTTTAGACTTTCGGAACTTTGCATTGCCTCTTCATAAGTCTTAGGATCATTATCATCATAATCGATCCCATTTTCCACATCATCTTGCACCATTAGGTTTAGCCTTAGTGGTGGACGATGTTCTCTTGCGGACCGTCGAAGAGGTAGTTCTTGTACCAAATTTGGAGGTTGTTGAACCAGTTCCAAAGGTAGTTCAAGGATTGGTTCATTAATCTCTCTTTGAACTACTATTGGTTCGTTATCCTCAACTCTTGAAGATGATAAATTTGGTGTTAGTTTAAGTACATCCAAAATTGGTTGCTCAACTTGAATTTCATATTCTTGAGCTTGTACTATTTCATTGGTTTCTTGAACTTCGTCAAGTTCTATTTCTTCACCTTGTCTTCCTTCAGAAAGAAATTCCTTTTCTAAAAAGGTTCCACCTCTTGCCACAAACACTTTGTGGTCAGAAGGGTGATAGAAATAATAACCCATTGTTTCTTTAGGGTAACCAATGAATCTACATTTATCGGACCTAGCATCAAGTTTATTACTTTGCAATTTCTTAACATATGCTGGACATCCCCAAACTCTAATGTGTTTGAGATTTGGTTTTCGTCCTTTCCATATCTCATATGGTGTTGAAGAAACTGCTTTAGTGGGTACTTTATTTAGCAAATATGCTGCTGTTTCTAAAGCATAGCCCCATAAATTCAATGGAAGATCAGTAAAACCCATCATGGATCGAACCATATCTAATAAAGTTCGATTCCTCCTCTCTGAAACACCATTGTGTTGTGGGGTACCAGGAGGTGTCCATTGAGAAAGAATCCCATTTTTCTTTAAGTACTCAAGAAAATGATCATTTAGATATTCTCCTCCTCTATCAGATCTAAGCACCTTAATGCTTTTACCTGTTTGATTTTCAACTTCACTGTGAAAAATTTTGAACATTTCAAATGACTCAGATTTGTGTTTCATAAGATACACAAAGCCATATATAGACATATCATCAGTGAAAGTGATAAAATAAGAATATCCTCCTTTGGCTTGAATTCTCATTGGTCCACAAACATCTGTATGTATTAGTCCCAATAATTCTGTAGCCCTTTCTCCATGTCCCATAAATGGAGTTTTGGTCATTTTTCCTTTGAGACAGGATTCACAAGTTACATATGATTCATAATCATATTTGTTAAGGTAACCTTCTTTATGTAACTTAGAAATCCTTTTTTCTCCTATATGACCAAGTCTACAATGCCAAAGATATGATTCATTTACTTGATTATTCCTCTCTCTTTTAAGAGTAGAAACATGCATGACAGAATTACCATTTAAATCGGGAAGAATATAAATGCCATATTGCAGATAGCCATTTACGTATAAGTCATCACCATAATAAGTAGAACAAATGCCATTTTTAATATTAAAATAAAAACCACGTTTGTCCAACATAGAAACAGAAATAACATTTGCAACAAAATTAGGAACATAATGACAATTCTCCAATACTAATGTCTTGCCCGTAGGCATTGCTAAAGAAATAGATCCTATAGCTACAGCAGCAACATTTGCTCTGTTCCCGACTTGAAGGTAAGTTTCTCCCTTCTTCAGCCATCTACTTACTCGTAGTCCCTGCAACGCATTGCAAATATTATGAGCACTTCCGGTATCTAATACCCATATGGAAGAATTAATAGTAGCCAAAGAAATCATGAAAACTGTTTTCAAGTATGTCTTACCTTCCTCTTTGGTTTTCAAAGAAGCAAGGTACTCCTTGCAGTTTCTTTTCCAATGACCTTTGCCTTTACAATAAAAGCATTCAGCATCATTTTTGTCAGCCTTTTCTTGCTTGCCCTTGGGTTTGGTCACACCACCCTTAGGTGCCATGGGTTCTCTTTTAAAATTATTCTTTCCATTTCCTTTTGCTTTCCACTTTCCTTTCTTCTTAGAAGAGCTGCCAACTACCATAGCAACTCCTTTCTTTTTCTCAGATGCAATTTGATTCTCATAATCAATTAGCATGTTGAGCATTTCATGAAGATCATAGCTTACTTTAATTATATTAAAGCTAACAATGAATTGTGAAAAAGTTTCTGGAAGAGATTGCAAGATCAAATCTTGTGAAAGTTCTTTGCCCAATTTGCATCCCAACTTCTCAAGTTGTTCAATAAGATCAATCATCTTAAGAACATGGGGTCCAACAGGAGAGTCCACATCAAGTGTGGATCTAAACAAAGTTTTGGACAATTGATATCGGGCTGTCTTACTTTGTGCACCATACATCTTCTTAAGATGTTCAACAATAGTCAGTGGATCCATATCCTGATGTTGCCTCTGAAGATTAGAACCCATGGATGCCAAAATGATCCATTTGGCAGTAAGACAATTTTCCAAGTACTTCTCATAAGTCTTGGTTGCCTCATTATCAATACTTCCATCCTCTTTAGGAATTGGGGCCGTAACAGCAGGCTTATCGATTATATCAATTAGCCTTTCATGCATGAGAACAATTCTCAAATTGCGATACCAATCATCATAATTGGCTCCAGCCAATTTGTTATTTTCAAGTATGCCACGCAGTGATAGAGGAGACATCTTATTCATGAATCTAAAAGGAAAAAAAAACAAATATAAGTACGTATTCACACATACAAATAACACTTTCTACAATAATTATTATTATAGAAAATTAAGAAATCTTTTATTTCTTAAAAAAAATATATTTAAAATCATGAATGAGTATCTTGGTTGTCAAGTCATTACTCATACAATTTTAAATAGATGATTAAATGTATCACATACAATTTTAATCCCAAATAATTACCTGGTTGTTAGGTTATTATTTAATTGAATCATATTTTATACCCCTAGGTTGTCTAGGTTCAAGTAAAAATTAATTCATTCCATGTATCAAATACATATATAAATTTTATCCTTGAGTACGAATCTCCTGGTTGTCAGGTAACTCCTCGTAAACAAAGTATAAAATTTATTTATCCCTTTTTTCCTTTCAGTTTTATTTCATAAATAAATAAAACAATAACAACAGTATGTTCCTTAACATACATATAATTTTATCCCACATAAATTTATAATTTTGACAATGGCATCTCATACCATTATTAGGAATCACATTCACTATAATAATAAAACTTAAATTAATCCTATTAATTATGAAAATTTTTGCAATAAAACTTTAAACACAAAAGTGCCATGGCTCTGATACCACTGAAAGGATTACGAGTGTTCATAACACGCAGCGGAAGTAATAAAGTAATCCTATTGATCTATTTTGTGCTTAAAATTTTATTGAAATAAGATGGGTTAGATGCCAATACCTGAGTACCCTAGTGAATAAAGCTTTCTCCTTCGATGGTACGAAGGTACTATGTGTATCCACACCGAGACTAATCCTTGTTGTCAACTCTTTGACCAATGGATTTAACTGAGAAGTTTCTTGCAACTCCTTGCACTAGCAATTCTTCACTAAGAATTTGGAATATTTGTGTATGTGGAGGTAAAAAGAGAAAACTTATATTTTCTTTCTTTTATCATATACACATATATAGTATGAGATTGGTGACTGATTTGTGAATCAAATTACAACTTAATTTGAGACAAAATCAGTTAGGATCTTATCCATATTTAAAACTCATCATAGAATAAATAATTAATTATTTAATATTCTCAATTATAATATTATTATATTCATGGTGCTAGCAAAGAATATAATAATACTCCATTTGAATTAATATAATTATTTATTTGATCTAATCAAAATAATAATTAAATAATTATTTACCAAGGATTAGAACACTCGTTAGTGTGTGACCCCATAGGTTCAATACTAAGCGGGTAGTATATTAGTCATACTAAATTTACTAATCAAGGTTGGCGTCTAGCAACGCTCCTTGACGACCCGATAGTATGAAGTAATAATAATTTTTACTAAGAACCCAAGATGAACAAAAATACAACTCCTTCCATCTTTTCAGCTCTTGGCTAACTTTTAGAGTACGGTTTGATTGTCAAACTCTAACTTGTTACCATTATTATAATGAATTATGAATGACTTAAGAAACTCATTTCTTAATTCATTCAAACCCCTTGGCCAAGGCATTGTTTATTTCATTCATTACAATCGTAGAGCTCAAACTCATTACCATAGTTGATGGATTCCATTTTGACTAATCATTAATTCTACAAGTATTTAAATCATACCCAATGTCCATTCAACTAACACCGTAGGGTGTTAGGTGTCCAGAATCAAAGTATAACAAATACATTGTTAATTACTATGATAGTCGCAGGTCAAAGAAAAATTCTAATATTATGTTCATCATAAGAATATCCTATTGACAAATATACGGTAATTATAACCATTAGGAATTCTTAGAGTGAGTCAGTTCAATGGTTATATCTCTATATATACCATTTATATATATAATTTAACAAATGAGATCTTATTAATCTTCATCCAATGAAGACTATTATATATATATTAATCTATCCGAATCACTAATGTCCCATTTTTAGTGATTCTACGATTAAGAACAATTTAAATTAAAAGTACTCAAAAAACGTATATCTCATTATTACGATCCCTATCGTAATTATTCGTTTCTAATTTTTAATTAGGACACTATCATAAATTATAAAAGTTTATTCTTATAAAAAGGAATAATAATAATAATAATTCATGATAGTATTTTGTTGGACATACACACTTATCTCCAACAATCTCCCACTTGCACTAGAGCCAATGACAGATTGGATCTAGGGCATATATGTATTTCCAACAAAATCTCCCACTTGCACTAGAGCCAATCAGTCATATATTTCAATCCCAATTCCCACATGTGCTTATCAAACTCTTTTGATCCAAGCGCCTTAGTGAATGGGTCTGCTGCATTATCCTTCCCAGCAACCTTTTGAATTTCAACGTCTCCACGTTCAACGATCTCTCTTATCAAATGATACCTTCTCAAGATATGCTTAGATTTTTGATGTGATCTTGGCTCTTTTGCTTGTGCAATTGCTCCATTATTGTCACACAGTAACGGAAGTGGTTCTTTAATTGAAGGTACCACACCAAGCTCGTTTATGAACTTCTTCATCCACACAGCTTCTTTAGCAGCCTCACTTGCTGCTATATACTCAGCTTCAGTCGTTGAATCAGCTACAGTAGCTTGTTTGGAACTTTTCCAACTCACTGCACCACCATTTAAGGTGAAAACATAACCTGAAGTAGATTTGCTATCATCTTTATCTGAGGCAAAACTTGCATCAGTGAACCCTTTTGGTATAAGTTCAGAATCTCCATAGATGAGGAATTGGTCTTTGGTTCTTCTTAAATATTTAAGAATGGATTTAACCACCTTCCAATGTTCCTCACCGGGATTTGCCTGATATCGACTGGCTACTCCTAGCGCATATGCGACATCAGGACGTGTACATGTCATGGTATACATGATAGCTCCCACTGCACTAGCATATGGTATACATGATAGCTCCCATATGCTCGGTGAGGAAAAGATTGGCGTTTTACACGCCAAAGGGTGGCATTTCAAACGCCAAAGAAAGGCTGCTCTCATGAAGAAAAAGCGTGGCATTTTGCATGCCAAAGAGTGGCGTTTCACACGCCACACATATGGGCGTTTCATTTGCTCGCTTGACCCAGTTTCCGCAAGCCACTTTGATCACTTTTCAAGCCCATTCAAGAATGCCAAACTTAGGACCACTAAAGCCTTGAAGAGAAGACACAAAACTGAAGATTTAATGCGGAAGATTTGATATGATTTAATTTTGAATTAGTTTGAATTTAAGGATTAAGTTTTGTTTGAAGTTTCGTATATAAGGTCCTTAAGGAATTTGGGAAAAGAAGAATTCGGGGATTAGACCCTTCTTCCGTTTTTCATACTTTATTTTTAAAGCATGAGTCACTAACCTTTTCGATTAGGGTTAGGAGCTCTATTAATCTTCTTATGGATTATTAATCTAAGTGTTTTATTTTATATGAGGGTTATGCTTTGATTTATTTCATGATTGAGTTTTGTTCTTCATCCCTAATGATTTAAAATTGTTGGAAAACATTCTAACTCCGTCTTGGATTCTAAATGTTGTTTTGGAAAAAATTAATATTTGAATTAGATTGAAAATTCTTTCTCATTACTTTTTTATTTTTATAGGAATAGTTTCAAAGAGTCTGTGACACTTTGTGAGTTTCAATTGTTAAGACTACCTTAAATACGTGACATATAATTCAACTTAAGGACTATTTTTTAATCTTATTTGAAATTGAATAAGAATTGTGCTTCACCTCTTTTTCTTAAGTAATTAACTAAGGATTAGCGGTTAATTGAGTTAAAGAGAAATTAGATTGGGAAGGAATTGAAATTTGATTATTTATGATTCGTCGTGATTAATCTTTGCATACCTTATATAAATAGTCATAAGGATTGTTTTCCTAAAGAGTGAACATTTTTGACACCTTAACTATTCTTATCATCATATTTTCTTAACAAATCTTAATTTGCTTTTGTTTAATTTTCTATTTTCTTGCTATTTACTATTGAAACACTTATTTTTTATTGTCTGACTAGAATAATCAAGTGATCATTATTTACTTAATCCGTTAATCCTCGTGGGATCGACACTCACTCACCTAAGTTCATTACTTGGT
Organism: Arachis stenosperma; assembly: GCF_014773155.1. Classification (NCBI taxonomy): domain Eukaryota; kingdom Viridiplantae; phylum Streptophyta; class Magnoliopsida; order Fabales; family Fabaceae; genus Arachis; species Arachis stenosperma. The sequence goes on from NC_080379.1 coordinate 119,570,262, forward strand.
ACGACCCGGTATACTTGCCGATATTTTGTGGTTTGTAAAATTCGCATCAAGTTTTTGGAGGCTATGCTCTACATAGCCTAAAAGATGATGAAGAGAAAGGCAGTAAGAACTAAGGTTGTTTCTTTTCTTTTTAATTATATGTATTTGTTTCAGTTTACTCTATCCTAGATAATGCATTTAAAATTTCTATTTGTCAAGTACATGTCATTACTTGTCCACCACAATCCACAATTACAATTATGCTTGTTCCTGAATGTAAGTAAGGAGTCATGTGCTAAGAAAGAAACAAGGGATTGATCATAAAGAGCATGACAATATGAGTTTGGAAGGTCAAACTAACTGAATTTTTCAACCTTACTGAGCCAAATTTCTTGATGCCTTAATCTAGAGGACTATTATGGGATCATTGTCATTGAAAAAGTCTTCGAGAAACAAAATATAATGAATAATAATTAACAAAATGGAGTTGAAAAGAGAAGCTAAGGGCTCTGAGTACCACTGACTAAGGAATCGAAAGAAAAATAAACTCAAAGAACCCTCCCAAGTCAAGTGCTTGGTGCTTATGTATTAAGAGAAAGCTTGAAAATAAAGCACCACAAGCACTTGATTAGGAGGCTCTTTTGAGCTTATGTTTCTTTTCAACATTACTAGTCAGTGGTACTCAGAGCCTTTAAATTCTCTTTCAACCCCTTTTTGTTAAGAGTTATTCATTATATTTTGCTTCTTCAAGGCTTTGTCAATTGTAAGGATTCCATAATAGTCCTCTAGATTAAAGCCTTAAGCAATTTGGCTTAGTTTGTGTTAAATATTTTTAGTTAGTTTGGCCTTCCAAACTCAAATGGTCATGCTCCTTTTGTTTAACCCTCTTTTTCTTTTCATTTCATTCTTGGTACATGATCTTTGTTTGCTTTATGTAGCAAGTACAATTACATTGGTGGGTGGTGATGAACAAAACATAATAAATACTTGAAAGAAAGAAATCATAATTGTTGGAAGAGAGAATGATGGACCTCCTCACAAATTCAAACCAACATCTTGCTGCGGGAACAAGATCACTTCTTTTCAACCGGTTTGGATTCCTATCGGCATCATTTTTTTATTGGATCTAATATGCAAATATCATTTATGATATCATCATACCTTGGAGAGGCACTCAACCTTTTCTCATAGTTCATTACAGAGGAAGAAGAAGAAGATGATTCTCCAAGTTTTATAACTCTTCGGATCGCATAGGGTTCGAAGTCTACAAGCTTACCTCTCACATAGCTCATATAGGAGGGTTCTAATTGTCCATCCATTGCGGCATTAGCATAAAACTCTTAAACTAGCAAGAGTCCCGCTTTTCTAGATGGGTCGCACAAAGTTTCCACTTTCGTCTTAGGATTTTTCTTCGGATGCCTAGGTAGATCCCTCTAAGTTGAGGTTTGGCGGGTGCATTGCCCTTCCTTTTCCGTAATGAAGAGGCATCGAATTTGGGAGCCATGGAATGAATGAATATGAATGAAGTAAAATCCGCAACACCAAACTTGAAAAGTTGTTTGTCCCAAGCAAGAATGTGAATTTAAAAAGAGAGGATGAGGTGTGGAAGAAGGATAGCCTATGAAGGGGAAGTAAGTTATGAATGAAGCCAAGAGAAAAAAGTGGAGGGTGTCTCGGATGGTAAAAGAAGTGAAGAATGAGTGTGGAATAAAAAGTGGAAGGTGCATGAATTTATAGGAAAAAAGGTAATGTGGATCATGTGATGAGGGATGGGAATGAAGATCCAATGGTTTGCATGCAATGGTGGTAACCGAGGACCTTTATGAGGAGTGTAAGATAGTGTAAGAGAGTGGTATTGGGTGTAATTTCGGTGATGGTGAGTGGTGTATGTATGTGGAAAGGCTAAAGGACAAAGTGTGTAAGTGGAAGAGAGCTTGAGGACAAAAAGTGTTAGTATGAAGTGATGGTGAGTGATTGACACAGTCAAAGAGATATTAATGTAAGAGAGGACCTATACATGTAGAGGTATGATGACAATGAAGGACTAATGCATGTGTTCTTGTTATTTGAATTATCAATACATGTGAGTAGTCCAATAAAAAATGTGCAAGTGAATTGTGCATGCATGCAACGTGCACCTAAGGAATAAAATAAGCCATGCATGCATGCAGGGGAGGGTGGCAAAACTCTAGTAAAGCTTGTTCCCAGTCTCAAGGGCATTGCATGAGCCACCCCTGTTTGCAATAATTTACATATGAAAAACACTTCTTTGAATGAGAAGATAGTTAAAAGAGTATGGAAGATAAGATGACATGCATAGTAACTATGAAAAACTACCTAAAAGAATGACCTACTATTATGATTGCATGGACAAAGTATAGTGCATGTAATGAATGTCTAATGCATAAATGAAAGGTGCTAACACCAAACTTAGTATAATAACACAAAACTTAGTGTGGTGCATTCACTATAGAGCTGGGCCAAGTACCATTGACACTCAATCTTGGTGTGAGAACACCAAACTTATGCCATGCAATACATGTAACTAAAAGCAATGAAATGATAAATGAAAAGATCTAGGAAAGAAATTACCAAATGATGGGTTGCCTCCCATTGAGCATTTTTTTAACGTCAATAGCATGACGGTGCATCCTCTTCAAGTGAGGATTTGGGTGGTTCTCTGATGATTTATGTTACTGATGAGCGGATATTTTATACGCTTTTTGGGGGTAATTTCATATAGATTTTAGTATGTTTTAGTTAGTTTTTAGTATATTTTTATTAGTTTTTAGGCAAAATTCATATTTCTGGACTTTACTATGAGTTTGTGTATTTTTCTGTGATTTCAGGTATTTTCTGGCTGAAATTGAGGGAGCTGAGCAAAAATCTGATTCAGGCTGAAAAAGGACTGCTGATGCTGTTGGATTCTGACCTCCCTGCACTCGGAATGAATTTTTTGGAGCTATAGAAGTCCAATTGGCGCGCTCTCAATTGTGTTGGAAAGTTGACATCTAGGGCTTTCCAGCAATATATAATAGTCCATACTTTGAGCGAATATAAATGACGGAAACTGGTTTCATGTTGCATTCTGGCGTTGAACGCTAGAAACAGGTTGCAAGTTGGAGTTAAACGCCAGATGTTACAACCTGACGTTTAACTCCAGAAACAGCCCAGGCACGTGAGAAACTCAAGTCTCAGCCCCAGCACACATCAAGTGGGCCCCAGAAGTGGATTTCTGTACTATCTATCTTAGTTTACTCATTTACTGTAAACCTATGTTACTAGTTTAGTATTTAAACAACTTTTAGAGACTTATTTTGTATCTCATGATATTTTAGATCTAAACTTTATACTTTTTGACGACATGAGTCTCTAAACTCCATTGTTGGGGGTGAGGAGCTCTACAGCGTCTTGATAAATTAATGCAATTATTTCTGTTCTCTATTCAAACACGCTTGTTTCTCTTTAAGATGTTCATTCGTACTTAACCATGATGAAGGTGATGATCTGTGACACTCATCACCATTCTCAATCTATGAACGCGTGCCCGACAACCACCTCCGTTCTACCTTCGATTGAATGAATATCTCTTGGATTTCTTAATCAGAATCTTCGTGGTATAAGCTAGAATCCATTGGCAGCATCCTTGAGAATCCGGAAAGTCTAAACATTGTCTGTGATATTCCGAGTAGGATTCAGGGATTGGATGACTGTGATAAGCTTCAAACTCGCGAGTGTTGGGCGTAGTGACAGATGCAAAAGGATCAATGGATCCTATTCCAACATGATCGAGAACCGAAAGATGATTAGCCATGCGATGACAGTGCATTTGGACCATTTTCACTGAGAGGACGGATGGTAGCCATTGACAACGGTGATCCACCAACACACAGCTTGCCATAGGAGAAACCTTGCGTGCGTGAAGAAGAAGACAGGGGGAAAGCAGAGATTCAGAAGACAAAGTATCTCCAAAACTCCAACACATTTTCCATTACTGTGTAACAATTACTTATTTTATGCTCTTTTGCTTTTTTATAATTGAAACTAAAGAACCCTATTGGTATCCTGACTAAGAATAATAAGATAACCATAGCTTGCTTCAAGCCAACAATCTCTGTGGGATTCGACCTTTACTCACGTAAGATATTACTTGGACGACCTAGTGCACTTGCTGGTTAGTTGTGCGGAATTACATAGTGTGAGTGTAATTTTCGTGCACTAAGTTTTTGGCGCCGTTGCCGGGGATTGTTTGAGTTTGAACAACTGACGGTGAATCTTGTTGCTTAGATTAGGAAAAATTTGTCTTTTTGGTTTAGAGTCACTAGAATTGCATCTTTTATTATTCCTTTTAAATTTTTTTTTCAAAAATATTATTTTTCCTTATTAATTGTTAGTCTTTCATTGAGTCTAGTTGCATGTTTTAAGTTTGGTGTCCTTTGTGTTTTTGTCATCAAAAATAGTTTTTATCTGTTCAATCCTTGCATTTGTTAAATGTGTCTATTTTCTTGGGAATAGTTGCCCCTTTGAGTTTTCTTTTTTAAAATCTTTTTCAAAAATAATTTTTCTTTGATTAAATCTTGTGCCAAACTTTAAGTTTGGTGTGTTTTCTTGTTAATTTTCTTTAGTTTGCGAAAATTTTATTTTGGTTTTCTAAAAATTTTAAGTTTGGTGTTCTTTCTTTTGTTCTTGTTGTTCTTGTGAATCTTCAAGGTGTTCTTGAGTCTTCTTTGTGTTTTGATCTTAAAATTTTTAAGTTTGGTGTGCCTTGGTTTTTTTCCTCAAAAATTTTTGAAAACAAGGAGCATTGGATTTAAAAATTTTAAGTCGTGTCTTTTGTGTGTTTTTCTCCTTCATAATAAAATTCAAAAATAAAAATATCTTTTCTAACTATTTTTAAGCAATTATTTCTAATTTTTTTTTATAAAAATTCATATTTCAATTTCAAAATTTTTCAAATCTTATCCTTTTAAGATTTTTAAAATCATATCTTTTTCAAAAATATCTTAACCACTTTCTCTCTCCTCACTTTTTCGAAAATCTTCATAAAATATTTTTAAATTTTTTATTTTTTATTTTTTTATTTTATTTTATTTTATTTTATTTTATTATTTTGAAAATTATTTTTCTTATATAATAAAATAAATAAAATAAATCCACATCATCTCCCTTTCTCCATCATGGATCTAAGTGGAAATGAACAGTCCAGAAGGACTCTGGGGTCATATGCTAACCCCACTACTGCTTCTTATGGGAGTAGTATCTGTATACCCTCTATCGGAGTCAATAGTTTTGAGTTGAATCCTCAGCTCATTATCATGGTGCAGCAAAGTTGCCAGTATTCCGGTCTTCCACAGGAAGAACCTACAGAGTTTCTGGCACAGTTTTTACAAATTGCTAACACAGTACATGATAAGAAAGTAGATCAGGATGTCTACAGATTGTTACTGTTTCCATTTGCTGTAAAAGACCAAGCTAAGAGGTGGTTAAATAACCAACCTAAGGCTAGCATAAAGACATGGAAACAGTTGTCACAAAAATTCCTGAATCAATATTTCCCTCCAAAATGGATGACACAGCTAAGGCTGAGCATCCAAGGCTTTAAACAAGGAGATAATGAATCTCTTTATGATGCCTGAGAGAGATACAGAGAGATGCTAAGAAAATGCCCCTCTGAAATGTTTTCAGAGCGGGTGCAGTTAGACATCTTCTATTATGGGCTTACAGAGAAAGCTCAGATTTCTCTAGACCACTCAGCTGGTGGATCTATCCACATGAGAAAGACAATTGAAGAAGCTCAAGAGCTCATTGATACAGTTGCCAAAAATCAGCATCTGTACCTAAGCAGTGAACCTTCCATGAAAGTAGAGGCTAAAACAGTAACTGCTGAACTCAGTCCTGCAGAACAAGTTACTGAATTCAATCAGCAATTAGATTTTCTAACAAAACAACTAGCCGAATTCAAGGAGATACTACAAGACACAAGAATGGCTAATATGAATATGGAAGTGCAGTTGAAGCAAACAGAATAGCAGTTATCAAAACAAATAACAAAAGAGTGCCAAGCAGTTCAATTAAGAAGTGGGAAAACATTAAATACCTCATTTCAAGGCAGTAGGAAGCCAAGAAATGAACAAACTGCTACCCAAAATCCCTCTAAGGACAGTAAGAGCCCAGAGAGGAATAATTCTGGCATTCAAACGCCAGAAAAGGGTGAAGGGCTGCCATTAAAGGCCCAACCCATGCTCAGTTCTGGTGTTCAAACGCCAGAAACAGGCAAAAAGTTGGCGTTGAATGCCCAAAGGAAGCTCAGTTCTGGCGTTCAGATGCCAGAAACAGGTAAGGAGTTGGCGTCTAACGCCACTCCAGCTTCCACCCCTGGCATTCAAACGCCAATCAGACACATACAAGTGCTGATAGCAATCCCTCTAAAAAGGCTTTTCAACCCACATCTGTAGGCAATAAACCTACAGCAACTAAGGTTGAGGAATACAAAGTAAAAATGCCTTATCCTCAGAAACTCCGCTAAGCGGAACAGGATAAGCAATTCGCCCGCTTTGCAGACTATCTCAGGACTCTTGAAATAAATATTCTGTTTGCAGAGGCACTTGAGCAAATACTCTCTTATGCTAAGTTCATGAAAGAGATCTTAAGTCATAAGAAGGATTGGAGAGAAACTGAAAAAGTTTACCTCACTGAAGAATGCAATGCAGTCATTCTGAAAAGCTTACCAGAAAAGCTTAAAGATTTCGAAAGCTTTATGATACCATGCACATTAGAGGGTACTTGTACCAAGCAAGCTCTATGTGATCTTGGGGCAAGTATCAACCTAATACCTGCATCTACTATCAGAAAGCTTGGTTTGACTGAAGAAGTCAAACTAACCCGGATATGTCTCCAACTTGCTGATGGCTCCATTTAATACCCATCAGGCGTGATTGAAGACATAATTGTCAAGGTTAGGCCATTTGCCTTTCCCACTGACTTTGTGGTGCTGAAAATGGAGGAGCACAAGAGTGCAACTCTCATTCTAGGAAGACCTTTCCTAGCAACTGGACGAACCCTCATTGACGTCCAAAAAGGGGAAGTAACCCTGAGAGTCAATGAGGACGAGTGAAAGTAACCCTGAGAGTCAATGAGGACGAGTTTAAGTTGAATGTTGTCAAAGCTATGCAGCATCCAGACACCCCAAACGACTGCATGAGCATTGATATTATTGACTCTTTGGTAAAAGAGGTGAATATGACTGAGAGTCTCGAATCAGAACTAGAGAATATCTTTAAAGATGCTCAGCCTAATCTGGAGGAACCAGAGAGAATAATAGAACCTCTGAGAATCCCTCAGGAAGAGGAGAAACCTCCTAAACCTGAGCTCAAACCATTACCACCATCCCTGAAATATGTATTTCTGGGAGAAAGTGACACTTTTCCTATAATCATAAGCTCTACCTTAGATCCACATAAAGAGGAAGCACTAATTCAAGTGCTAAGGACACACAAGACAGCTCTTGGGTGGTCCATCGGTGATCTTAAGTGCATTAGTCCAGCCAGATGCATGCACAAGATCCTATTGGAGGGTGACGCTAAGCCAGTGGTTCAACCACAGATGCGGCTAAATCCAGCCATGAAGGAGGTGGTGCAGAAGGAGGTCACTAAATTACTAGAGGCTGGGATTATTTATCCTATTTCTGATAGCCCCTGGGTAAGCCCTGTCCAAGTCGTCCCTAAGAAGGGTGGCATGACAGTGGTTCATAATGAAAAAAATGAACTAGTTCCTACAAGAACAGTTACAGGGTGGCATATGTGTATTGATTATAGAAGGCTCAATACAGCTACCAGAAAGGATCATTTTCCTTTACCATTCATAGACCAGATGCTAGAAAGACTAGCATGTCATGAATACTACTGCTTCCTGGATGGATATTCATGTTATAATCAAATTGCAGTAGATACCCAGGATCAAGAGAAAACAGCATTCACATGTCCATCCGGAGTATTTGCATACAGAAGGATGCCATTTGGTCTGTGCAATGCACCTGCAACCTTTCAAAGGTACATGCTCTCTATTTTCTCTGATATGGTGGAAAAATTTCTGGAAGTCTTCATGGATGACTTTTCAGTATTTGGAGACTCATTCAGCTCTTGTCTCGACCATCTAGCACTTGTTCTAAAGAGGTGCCAAGAGACTAACTGGTGGACGAAATTGTGATCCATATTCTTTGTATTTGTATGAAATCATTATTATGGCACCGGTTGAATTCACAACTCCGTTCAACTAACCAGCAAGTGTACTGGGTCGTCCAAGTAATAAACCTTACGCGAGTAAGGGTCGATCCCACAGAGATTGTTGGTATGAAGCAAGCTATGGTCACCTTGTAAATTTCAGTTAGGCAGATTAAATTTGTTTATGGTTTCGAAAATAGAAATAAGAAAATAGAAATAATAAAAGGGATAGAATACTTATGCAGATTCATTGGTGGGAATTTCAGATAAGCGAATGGAGATACTGTATGGCTCAAGGACGCCTACTTTCCTACTGCTTCAACTCAATCCTTCTTACTCCTTTCCATGGCAAGCTGTGTATAGGGGTTCACCGTTTGACGATGGCTACTTTTAATCCTCTCGGGAAAATGGTCCTCTGCGGCTGTCACTCGCATGGCTAATCGTCTGGAGGCATCACACTGGCCGAAGGCTACATCCCATCCTCGCAGTGAAAACTATGCTCACGCGCTCTGTCACAGCACGGCTAATCACTGGTTGGTTCCCGCTCCTACTGGAATAGAATCCCTTGATTCTTTTGCGTCTGTCACTAACGCCCAGCACTTGCGAGTCTGAAGTACGTCACAGTCATTCATTACCGGAATCCTACTCGGAATACCACAGACAAGGTTAGACTTTCCGGATTCCCAGGATCCTACTCGGAATACCACAGAGAAGGTGAGACTTTCCGGATCCTCATGAATGCCGCCATCTATCTAGCTTATACCACGAAGATTCTGTTGGGGAATCTAAGAGATACACATCCAAGCTCGGTTGCATGTAGAACGGAAGTGGTTGTCAGTCACGCGCGTTCATAGTTGAGAATGGTGATGAGCGTCACATAATCATCACATTCATCATGTTCTTGGGTGCGAATGAATATCTTGGAATAAGAATAAGAGAGATTTGAATAAAAGAAAATAGAATTGCATTAATACTTGAGGTACAGCAGAGCTCCACACCCTTAATCTATGGTGTGCAGAAACTCCACCGTTGAAAATACATAAGTGAAAGGTTCAGGCATGACCGAATGGCCAGCCCCCAAAACGTGATCAATAGCCTCTTAAGATGAAGAATAAAACAAAACTGAGACCAAAGATGTCTAATACAATAGTAAGAGGTCCTATATATACTAGACTAGCTACTAGGGTTTACATGAGTAAGTAATTGATGTATAAATCCACTTCCGGGGCCCACTTGGTGTATGCTTGGGCTGAGCTTGATCAATCCACGAGCTGAGGCTTCTCTTGGAGTTGAACTCCGAGTTATGACGTGTTTTGGGCGTTCAACTCCGGATCATGACGTTTTTCTGGCGTTTAACTCCAGACAGCAGTATGTACTTGGTGTTCAACGCCAAGTTACGTCGTCAATTTCCGAATAAAGTGTGGACTATTATATATTGCTGGAAAGCCCTGGATGTCTACTTTCCAACACCGTTGAGAGCGCGCCAATTGAAGTTTTTTAGCTCCAGAAAATCTATTTTGAGTGCAGGGAGGTCAGATTCCAACAGCATCAACAGTCCTTTTTGTCAGCCTTTTTTCAGAGTTTTGCTCAAGTCCCTCAATTTCAGCCAGAAATTACCTGAAATCACAGAAAAACACACAAACTCATAGTAAAGTCCAGAAATGTGAATTTAACATAAAAACTAATGAAAACATCCCTAAAAGTAGCTTAAACTTACTAAAAACTACCTAAAAACAATGCCAAAAAGCGTATAAATTATCCGCTCATCACAACACCAAACTTAAATTATTGCTTGTCCCCAAGCAACTGGAAATCAAATAGGATAAAAAGAAGAGAATATACTATAAATTCCAGAATATCAATGAATATTAATTCTAATTAGATGAGCGGGACTTGTAGCTTTTTGCTTCTGAACAGTTTTGGCATCTCACTTTTTCCTTTGAAGTTTAGAATGATTGGTTTCTCTAAGAACTTAGAATTTCGGATAGTGTTATTGACTTTCCTAGTTAAGCATGTTGATTCTTGAACACAGCTACTAATGAGTCTTGGCCGTGGCCCTAAGCACTTTGTTTTCCAATATTACCACTGGATACACAAATGCCACAGACACATAACTGGGTGAACCTTTTCAGATTGTGACTTAGCTTTGCTAGAGTCCCCAGTTAGAGGTGTCCAGAGCTCTTAAGAACACTCTTTTTCTTTGGATCACGACTTTAACCACTCAGTCTCAAGCTTTTCACTTGGACCTTCATGACACAAGCACATGGTTAGGGACAGCTTGGTTTAGTTGCTTAGGCCTGGATTTTATTTCCTTGGGCCCTCCTATCCATTGATGCTCAAAGCCTTGGATCCTTTTTACCCTTGCCTTTTGGTTTTAAGGGCTATTGGCTTTTTCTACTGCTCTTTCTTTTTCTTTCTATTTTTTTTTTCGCCATTCACTGCTTTTTCTTGCTTCAAGAATCAATTTCATGATTTTTCAGATCATCAATAACATTTCTCTTTGTTCATCATTCTTTCAAGAGCCAACAGTTTTACATTCATAAACAACAAGATAAAAAATATGCACTGTTCAAGCATTCATTCAGAAAACAAAAGTATTGTCACCACATCAATATAATTAAATTAAAATTCAAGGATAAATTCAAAATTCATGTACTTCTTGTTCTTTTGAATTAAAACATTTTTCATTTAAGAGAGGTGAAGGATTAATGGATTTTATTCATAGCTTTAAGGCATGGTTACACACTAATGATCATGAAGTAAAGACACAAAACATAGATAAACACAACATTAAAAACCGAAAAACAGAAAGAGATAAGAACAAGGAATGAGTCCACCTTAGTGGCGTCTTCTTCTTGAAGGACCAATGATGTTCTTCAGCTCTTCTATGTCCCTTCCTTGCCTTTGTTGCTCCTCCCTCATTGCTCTTTGATCTTCTCTTATTTCTTGGAGAATGATGGAGTGCTCATGATGTTCCACCCTTAGTTGTTCAACATTGTGCCTCAAACCTTCTAAGGAAGTATTGAGTTGTTCCCAATAGTTGTTTGGAGGAAAGTGCATCCCTTGAGGCATCTCAGGGACTTCTTGATGATGAGCTTCCTCATGCACCTCTTGAGAACCGTGAGGGGTCTCTCTTGCTTGCTCCATCCTCTTCTTGGTGATGGGCTTGTCCTCTTCAATAGAGATGTCTCCTTCTACGATAACTCCAGCTGAGTAACATAGATGGCAAATAAGGCGAGGAAAAGCTAGCCGTGCCATGGGTGAGGGCTTGTCGGCTATTTTGTAGATTTCATTGGAGATGACCTCATGAACTTCTACTTCCTCTCCAATCATGATGCCATGAATCATGATGGCCCGATCCACAGTAACTTCAGATCGGTTGCTAGTAGGAATGATGGAGCGTTGAATGAACTCCAACCATCCTCTAGCTATAGGCTTGAGGTCCAGTCTTCTTAGTTGGACTGGCTTGCCTTTGGAGTCTCTCTTCCATTGAGCTCCTTCCACACAAATGTCCATAAGGACTTAGTCCAACCTTTGATCAAAGTTGACCCTTCTAGTGTAGGGGCGTTCATCACCTTGCATCATGGGCAAGTGGAATGCCAACCTCACATTTTCCGGACTAAAATCCAAGTATTTCCCCCGAACCATTGTGAGATAGTTCTTTGGACTCGGGTTCATACCTTGATCATAGTTCCTAGTGATCCATGCATTGGCATAGAACTCTTGAACCATTAAGATTTCGACTTGTTGCATGGGGTTGGTTAGGACTTCCCAACCTCTTCTTCGGACTTCATGTCGGATCTCCGGATACTCATTTTTCTTGAGTTTGAAAGGGACCTCAGGGATCACCTTCTTCTTTGCCATAACATCATAGAAGTGGTCTTGATGGCTCTTAGAGATGAATCTTTCCATCTCCCATGACTCGGAAGTGGAAGCTTTTGTCTTCCCTTTTCCTTTTCTAGAGGATACTCCGGCCTTAGGTGCCATTGATGGTAATGGAAAAACAAAAAGCTTATGCTTTTACCACACCAAACTTAAAATATTGCTCATCCTCGAGCAATAAAAGAAAGAAGAGAAGGAGAAGAAGAAGAAAATATGGAGGAGAGGGAAAGAAGTAGGTTCGGCTATGTGGGAGAAGAAGGGGTTGTGTTGTGTGAAAATGAAGTAGAAAGGAAGGGTATTTATAGGGAGAAGGGGGAGGTATGTTCGACCATTTTGGGTGGGAATGGGTGGGAAATTGGTTTTGAATTTTTGAAGGTTGGTGGGGTTTATGGGGAAGAGTGGATGGATGTGAGTGGTGAATGGGGTAATTGGGAAGAGGAATTGAGGTGATTGGTGAAGGTTTTTGGGAAGTGTGATATGGGGAAGAGTGAAATAGGATTAGGAGAGTGTGATTAGGATTAAAAGGTAAGGTGGGAATATGTTAGGTGGGGATCCTGTGGGGTCCACAGATCCTGAGGTGTCAAGGAATTCCATCCCTGCACCAAATAGGCATGTAAAATGCCTTCGTGCATCATTCTGGCGTTTAAACGCCTATTGGTGCACATTCTGGGTGTTCAACGCCCATGTAAAGCATGTTTCTGGCGTTGAACGCCAGTTTCATGCTTGTTACTGGCGTTCAGCGCCAGTTTTTCTTCTTTAGGCACATTTCTGGCGTTCAGCGCCAGAATGTTGCTTGTTTCTGGCGTTCAGCGCCAGAATGATGCTCTGTTCTGGCGTTGAACGCCAGCCATATGCATCTTACTGGCGTTGAACGCCAGCCTGTGCGTCCTCCAGGGTGTGAATTTTTTTCTTCTGCTGTTTTTGATTCGGTTTTTAATTTTTATGATTTTTTCGTGACTCCTCATGATCATGTACCTAATAAAACACAAAATAACAATAAAATAGAATAAAATAAAATTAGATAAATAAAATTAGGTTGCCTCCCAACAAGCGCTTCTTTAATGTCAATAGTTTGACAGTGGCTCTCATGGAGCCACAAGGTGATTAGGTCAATGTTGTATAGTTGCCAACACCAAACATAGAGTTTGGATATGGGATCTTAACACCAAACTTAGAGTTTGGTTGTGGCCTCACAACACCAAACTTAGAGTTTGACTGTGGGGGCTCTTCTTGACTCTGAACTGAGAGAAGCTCTTTATGCTTACTCTCTTTTGTCACAGAGGAATGGCTATGTGCCTTAAACACAAGGTAGTCCCCATTCAATTGAAGGACTAACTCACCTCTGTTGACATCTATCACAGCTCCTGCTGTGGCTAGGAAAGGTCTTCCAAGGATGATGCAATCATCCTCTTCCTTCCTAGTGTCTAAGATTATGAAATCAGCAGGGATGTAAAGGCCTTCAACCTTTACTAACACGTCCTCTACTATTCTATAAGCTTGTCTCAATGACTTGTCTGCCAGTTGTAATGAGAACAATGCAGGTTGTACCTCAAGGATCCCCAGCTTCTCCATTACAGAGAGTGGCATTAGATTTATCCCTGACCCCAGATCACACAGAGCTTTTTCAAAGATCATGGTGCCTATGGTACAAGGTATTAAGAACTTGCCAGGATCTTGTTTCTTTTGAGGTAGAATTTTCTGAATCCAAGTATCCAGTTCATTAATGAGCAAGGGAGGTTCACTTTCCCAAGTCTCATTACCAAATAACTTGGCATTCAGCTTCATGATAGCTCCTAAATATTGAGCAACTTGCTCTCCAGTTACATCTTCATCCTCTTCAGAGGATGAATAGTCTTCAGAGCTCATGAATGGCAGAAGGAGATTCAATGGAATCTCTATGGTCTCTGTATGAGCCTCAGATTCCTTTGGATCCTTAATAGGAAACTCCTTCTTGCTTGAGGAACGTCCCAGGAGGTCTTCCTCACTAGGATTTTTGTCCTCCTCCTCCCTTGTGCATTCGGCCATATTGACTATGTCAATGGCTTTGCACTCTCCTTTTGGATTCTGTTCTGTATTGCTTGGGAGAATACTGGGAGGAGTTTCAATGACTTTCTTATTCAGCTGGCTCACTTGTGCCTCCAGGTTTCTAATGGAGGATCTTGTTTCACTCATGAAACTGAAAGTGGCCTTTGACAGATCAGAGACTACATTGGCTAAATTAGAAGTGTTTTGTTCAGGATTCTCTGTCTGTTGCTGAGAAGATGATGGATATGGCTTGCTATTGTTCAGCCTGTTGCGTCCACCATTGTTAAAGCCTTGTTGAGGCTTTTGTTGATCCTTCTATGAGAAATTTGGATGATTTCTCCATGATGGGTTATAGGTGTTTCCATAAGGTTCACCCATGTAATTAACCTCTGCCATAGCAGGGTTCTCAGGATCATAAGCTTCTTCAGAAGCTGCCTCTCTAGTACTATTGGATGCATGTTGCCATCCATTCAGATTTTGAGAGATCATGTTGACCTGTTGAGTCAACACTTTGTTTTGAGCCAATATGGCATTCAGAGCATCAATTTCAAGAACTCCTTTCTTCTGAGGTATCCCATTATTCACGGAATTCCTCTCAGAAGTGTACATGAATTGGTTGTTTGCAACCATATCAATGACTTCTTGAGCCTCTTCAGGCGTTTTCTTTAAGTGAATAGATCCACCTGCAGAATGGTCCAATGACATTTTCAAAAATTCAGAGAGACCATAATAGAATATATCTAATATGGTCCATTCTGAGAACATGTCAGATGGACATCTTTTGGTCAGCTGCTTGTATCTTTTCCAAGCTTCATAGAGGGATTCACCATCTTTTTGTTTGAAGGTTTGAACATCCACTCTCAGCTTGCTCAGCTTTTGAGGAGGAAAGAATTTATCCAAGAAGGCTGTGACTAGCTTATCCCAGGAGTCCAGGCTATCCTTAGGTTGTGAATCCAACCATATTCTAGCTCTGTCTCTTACAGTAAAAGGGAAAAGCATGAGTCTATATACTTCAGGATCAACTCCATTCGTCTTTACAGTCTCACAGATCTGCAAGAACTCAGTTAAAAACTGATAAGGATCTTCAGATGGAAGTCCATAAAACTTGCAGTTTTGTTGCATTAAGGCAACTAGCTGAGGTTTCAGCTCAAAGTTGTTGGCTCCAATGGCAGGAATGGAGATGCTTCTTCCATCAAACTTGGACGTTGGCTTTGTGATGTCACCAAGCATTCTCCTTGCATTATTATTATTTTCGGCTGCCATCTCCTTCTCTTGTTCGAAAATTTCTGAAAGGTTGTTTTTGGATTGCTGTAATTTAGCTTCTCTTAATTTTCTCTTCAAAGTCCTTTCAGGTTCTGGATCAATTTCAACAAGAGTTCCTTTTTTCTGTTCCTGCTCATATGAAAGAGAAGAAAACAAGAAAAGAAGAGGAATCCTCTATGTCACAATATAGAGATTCCTTTATGTTAGTAGAAGAAGAAAGGGGTAGAAGAATGAAGAAGGAGATTCGGATTTTTGGATGAAGAGAGGTGAAGAGAAGTGTTAGTAATTAAATAATTAAATAGAATAAGAAAAGAGAAGGGAATTTCGAAAATAATTTTAAAAAGGGGTTAGTGATTTTCGAAAATTAGAGATAAATTGTAATTAAAATTAAAACATGAAACATTTAGTTAATTAAAAAGAAATTTTGAAAAAGAGAGAGATATTTTCGAAAATAGAAGAGGGAAAAGTAGTTAAGTGGTTTTGAAAAAGATAAGAAACAAACAAAAAGTTAGTTAGTTGATTGAAAAAGATATTGAAATTAAAATTTAAAAAAATAAGAAGATAAGAAGTTAGATAAGATATTTTGAAATCAAATTTTGAAAAATATAAAATTTTGAAAAATATAAAATTTTGAAAAGGATAAGATAAAAGTTTTAAGAAAAAGATATTTTGAAAAAGATTTAATTTTTAAAATGACTTAACTAACAAGAAACTACAAGATAAGATTCTAGAATTTAAAGATTGAACCTTTCTTAACAAGAAAGTAACAAACTTCAAATTTTTGAACCAATCACATTAATTGTTAGCTAATTTTCGAAAATTAGATATAAAAGATAAGAAAAAGAAAAAGATTTTTGAAAAAAAAGTAATTTTTAAAAAATTTCGAAAATAAGAAAAAAAATGGAAAAGATATGATTTTTGAAAAGATAAAATTTTTAAAATTGAAATTTTGACTTGACTTGTAAGAAACAACTAATTTTAAAAATTTTTTGGCCAAGTCAATCCCAAAATTTCGAAATTTTGGAGGGAAATAAGGAAAAGATATATTTTTTTTTTGAATTTTGAATTTTTAATTATGAGAGAGAAAAACAACAAAAATGCTCAATGCATGAAATTTTTAGATCAAAACAATGAATGCATGCAAGAATGCTATGAATGTCAAGATAAACACCAAGAACACTTTGAAGATCATGATGAACATCAAGAACATAATTTTGAAATTTAATTTTTTTTTTTTATGCAAAGAAAACATGCAAGACACCAAACTTAGAAATCTTTAATGCATGGACTCTAACAAACAAAAAATGCATATGAAAAACAACAATCAACACAAAACAAGAAAACATCAAGATCAAACAAGAGGACTTATCAAGAACAACTTGAAGATCATGAAGAACACTATGAATGCATGGGATTTTCGAAAAATGCAAGAAAATTTTTTAAAAGCATGCAATTGACACCAAACTTAAAGATTGACTCAAGACTCAAACAAGAACACAAAATATTTTTAGTTTTTATGATTTTATGATTTTTTTGTATTTTTATTAATTTTTTTCGAAAATATACTTTAGAAAAACGAAAATAATAATAAAAAAATATTTTTGAAAGATTTTTGAAAACTTTTTGAAAAGAAAATTACCTAATCTGAGCAACAAGATGAACCGTCAATTGTCCATACTCGAACAATCCCCGGCAACGGCGCCAAAAACTTGGTGGACGAAATTGTGATCCATATTCATTGTATTTGTATGAAATCATTATTATGGCACCGGTTGAATTCACAACTCCGTTCAACTAACCAGCAAGTGTACTGGGTCGTCCAAGTAATAAACCTTACGCGAGTAAGGGTCGATCCCACAGAGATTGTTGGTATGAAGCAAGCTATGGTCACCTTGTAAATCTCAGTTAGGCAGATTAAATTTGTTTATGGTTTCGAAAATAGAAATAAGAAAATAGAAATAATAAAAGGGATAGAATACTTATGCAGATTCATTGGTGGGAATTTCAGATAAGCGAATGGAGATACTGTATGGCTCAAGGACGCCTACTTTCCTACTGCTTCAACTCAATCCTTCTTACTCCTTTCCATGGCAAGCTGTGTATAGGGGTTCACCGTTCGATGATGGCTACTTTTAATCCTCTCGGGAAAATGGTCCTCTGCGGCTGTCACTCGCATGGCTAATCGTCTGGAGGCATCACACTGGCCGAAGGCTACATCCCATCCTCGCAGTGAAAACTATGCTCACGCGCTCTGTCACAGCACGGCTAATCACTGGTTGGTTCCCGCTCCTACTGGAATAGAATCCCTTGATTCTTTTGCGTCTGTCACTAACGCCCAGCACTTGCGAGTCTGAAGTACGTCACAGTCATTCATTACCGGAATCCTACTCGGAATACCACAGACAAGGTTAGACTTTCCGGATTCCCAGGATCCTACTCGGAATACCACAGAGAAGGTGAGACTTTCCGGATCCTCATGAATGCCGCCATCTATCTAGCTTATACCACGAAGATTCTGTTGGGGAATCTAAGAGATACACATCCAAGCTCGGTTGCATGTAGAACGGAAGTGGTTGTCAGTCACGCGCGTTCATAGTTGAGAATGGTGATGAGCGTCACATAATCATCACATTCATCATGTTCTTGGGTGCGAATGAATATCTTGGAATAAGAATAAGAGAGATTTGAATAAAAGAAAATAGAATTGCATTAATACTTGAGGTACAGCAGAGCTCCACACCCTTAATCTATGGTGTGCAAAAACTCCACCGTTGAAAATACATAAGTGAAAGGTTCAGGCATGGCCGAATGGCCAGCCCCCAAAACGTGATCAATAGCTGATGAGCGGATAATTTATACGCTTTTTGGCATTGTTTTTAGTATGTTTTTAGTATCTTTTAGTCAGTTTTTAGTATATTTTTATTAGTTTTTAGTTAAAATTCACTTTTCTGGACTTTACTATGAGTTTGTGTGTTTTTCTGTGATTTCAGGTATTTTCTGGCTGAAATTGAAGGTTCTGAGCAAAAATCTGATCCAGAGACTGAAAAGGACTGCAGATGCTGTTGGATTCTGACCTCCCTGCACTCGAAGTGGATTTTCTGGAGCTACAGAAGCCCAATTGGCGCGCTCTCAACGGCATTGAAAAGTAGACATCCTGGGCTTTCCAGCAATATATGATAGTCCATACTTTGCCCAAGATTTGATGGCCCAAACCGGCGTAGCAAATCAGCATCAGAAATTCCAGCGTTAAACGCCGGAACTGGCATAAAACTTGGAGTTAAACGCCCAAACTGGCATGAAAGCTGGCGTTTAACTCCAGAAAGGTCTCTACACGAAATTACTTCATTGCTCAGCCCAAGCACACACCAAGTGGGCCCGGAAGTGGATTTTTCTGTCATTTACTCATTTCTGTAAACCTTAGGATACTAGTTTACTATTTATAGGGTCTTTTGACATTGTATCCGTACCTTATGACCTCATGACATTTTTACACGTTTCTTGTGTACCTTCCACGGCATGAGTCTCTAAACCCCATGGTTGGGGGTGAGGAGCTCTGCTGTGTCTTGATGGATTAATGCAATTACTACTGTTTCTTATTCAATCATGCTTGTTTCCATTCTAAGATATCACTTGCTCCTAACCCGGATGAATGTGATGATCCGTGACACTCATCATCATTCAACTATGAACATGTGCCTGACAACCACCTCTGTTCTACCTTAGATTAAGTAGATATCTCTTGGATTCTTTAATCGAATCTTCGTGGTATAAGCTAGAACTGATGGCGGCATTCAAGAGAGTCCGGAAGGTCTAAACCTTGTCTGTGGTATTCTGAGTAGGACTCAATGATTGAATGACTGTGACGTGCTTCAAACTCCTGAAGGCGGGGCGTTAGTGACAGACGCAAAAGAATCACTGGATTCTATTCCGGCCTGATTGAGAACCGACAGATGATTAGCCTATGCTGTGACAGAGCATCAGGGACGTATTTTCACTGAGAGGATGGGAGGTAGCCATTGACAACGGTGAAACCCTACATACAGCTTGCCATGGAAGGAGCCTTGCGTGTTTGATGAAGATGACAGTAGGAAAGCAGAGATTCGGAAGATGGAGCATCTCCAAAGCCTCAGCCTATTCTCCATTACTGCAAAACAAGTACCTTTTTCATGTTCTTTTGCTTTTTTTTACCATCAATCCTGATAATTTCCGATATCCTGACTAAGATTTACAAGGTAACCATAGCTTGCTTCAAGCCGACAATCTCCGTGGGATCGACCCTTGCTCACGCAAGGTATTACTTGGATGACCCAGTGCACTTGCTGGTTAGTTGTGCTGATTGCAAAAGTGTTATTGCAATTTCGTGCACCAAGTTTTTGGCGCCGTTGCCGGGGATTGTTCGAGTTTGGACAACTGACGGCTTATCTTGTTGCTTAGATTAGGACTGTTTTATTTTTGTTGGTTTAGAGTCTTTTAGTTGAGTCTAGTTTCATATTTTAAGTTTGGTGTCAATTGCATGCTTTTATTTTTCTCTTAATTTTCGTTTTTGCATGTTCTTAGTCCCTTTTTGATTCATAAAAATTCTAAGTTTGGTGTCCTCTTTGTGTTTTTCCTTTAAAATTTTCGAAAATTAGTGTTTGATTTTCTAAAAATTTTAAGTTTGGTGTCTTTTTGTTGTTTTTCTCTTTCCTCTTTTTAAAATTCAAATCTTTTTCATAAAAACTTTTCAATCATATCTTTTTAATTGCTGTTTTCAAAATCTTTTTAATTAACTAATTGATTCAGTTCTCAATTTGCTTTGATCTTATTTTCTTTTTGATTTTCGAATTTTTTTGTTTTATTTTCCTTTTGTTTTATTTTATTTTTATTTTTTCAGTTATTAAAAAAAAAAAAAACAAAATTTATCTCTTTGCAATCATTATCATTTCCCTTTTGTCCATTATGGACTCAAGTGGAATTAATCAGTCCAAGAGGACTCTGGGGTCATATGCTAACCCAATTACAGCTGCATATGGGAGTAGCATCTGTATACCTCCCATCAAAGCAAGCAGCTTTGAGCTAAACCCTCAACTCATTATCATAGTGCAGCAAAATTGCCAGTATTCCGGTCTTCCACAGGAAGAACCTACTGAGTTTCTGGCACAGTTCTTACAAATTGCTGACACAGTACATGATAAAGAGGTAGATCAGGATGTCTACAGACTATTACTGTTTCCATTTGCTGTAAAAGATCAAGCTAAAAGGTGGTTGAATAACCAACCTACAGCAAGCATAAAGACATGGAAACAGTTATCAGACAATTCCTGAATCATTTCTACCCTCCAAAGAGGATGACACAGCTAAGGCTGGACATCCAAGGCTTTAAACAAGAGGATAATGAATCCCTTTATAATGCCTGGGAGAGGTATAGAGTATGCTTAGAAAATGTCCCTCTGAAATGTTTTCAGAGTGGGTACATTAGACATCTTCTACTATGGCTCACAGAAAAAGCTCAGATGTCTTTAGACCACTCAGCTGGTGGATTATACACATGAGGAAGACAATTGAAGAAGCTCAAGAGCTTATAGACACTGTTGCTAGAAACCAATACTTATATTCTAGCAATGAGTTCGTTCCAAAAGAGGAGGTCATGGCATTAGTCACTGATCCTAATCCTCAAAAACATGATGATGAGCTTAATCAACAATTGCTCCTGATGACAGAACAGTTAGCAGAATTTAAAGAAATGCTCCATGATACTAAAGTTGCTAACAAGAACATAGAACTGCAGTTGAATCAAGCAAAACAGCAAATATCTAAACAGATAACAGAAGGATGTCAAGCAGTTCAACTAAGGAGTGGGAAAACACTGAACACCACTGCTCAAAGGAGCAAGAAGCCAAACAAAGAACAATTGACAGAGGATAACCAAACCACTGTTCAAAATCCCTCTGAGGACAATAAGAGCCCAGAGAAATATTATTGGCGTTCAAACGCCAGAAAGGGAAAAAGTTGGCGTTAAACGCCCATTCCTTGCCCAGTTCTGGCGTTCAAACGCCAGAAAAGGGG